>NC_134484.1:432953867-433246367 GCF_040206685.1 Ascaphus truei | reverse complement strand
AAAAAGGTCTAGCGTTTGTGACCAAAAACTGGAATAAGCATGTTAACAGTGCATTAGGTACTCGGATTCCAGATCCATATTAAGTTAATAAGGCTAGCCAAACCAACTAGATTTCTAAATCTTTTCGAAAAATATTTTTTCTTGAGGATAAAAGAAGACCCCCAGTGTGTTTATTAAAAACACATTTATAACTCCTCTCTGACCTGTTCACTATGGTGCTGGATTGGCAGGTAGAGTATGCATATTGGTATTATATTAGTACCAGCACCATACCCGGCATTGCCTTGCCATGGAACCATTTCAGCAGCTCCCATGTGAGTTCTGGGTTGGCTTTCTGTGGCCAAAAAAAAGAAGTTGCAACGTCATCAGTAGACAATGTAACTTTCGACTCGTGACCTTGCGGCCAAGTTTGATGTTTTTTTCTTGTGTGAGAAAACGAGCTCTTGGCCTCCCAAGAGGGGGTAGGGGAGGAGAAAGGGGTGTTACAGCTTTAACACGTGCATGCTGTAGGACCTACACAAAATTAAACCAAGATATCCAGGTTTCATTTTCATGAGCCAGTTAGGCATGTTTTGTGATGTAGAGTATGAAACTAGAAATCTGAAATGTACTGCTAAGCTTTCTAGCTTCTGAAATAGCTTAAACGGTAAATGTCCCATTGCCAAAAACATGTTAACAGGAAGGAAGGAAGAATGGATAGGTTTTTGGTTTGATGCTGAGGCTGAAGCCAGGGACTTAAAAAAATTACAGTTTCTCTATTACCATGGTTATCCCAAAAGGTTTAGTTCCTGTAATGTTTAAATTTCGGATGAATTCGATATGCTTGTCCATGCCTAATGCACGGTCAATGTTTAACCTGATATAGAAATGTGGTGTACGTGCCTGTATGACTGAACTCGTGTTTATGTCAAAATGGAATCTCTAAAAAATGAACAAAGTAAACTTTAAATATAACGCTATGATGGAAGCTACAAAAAAGCAACTTACAAATGACCCCTTCATTTCATTAAACACGATTCCTTTGAAGATTAACGGCGAGTTTGGATCCGTAGGATTTTCATGCTCCAGTCTCCATCCTTCTTGCCTAAAATAATAGATTTGTCAATTAACGAAGCTTGTTATTTAGCGACCAGACTGGCCAGTAGAGTTCTTTCATTTGAAATCTTACCAGAAATCCAGTTCTCTCAAGCATGGGAAGAATACCGCATCTAGATACACCGACAAAAGATTCTGAAAATCCTTGGTATTTTGAGTTGAAAATGGGTACATTGTGTAGTCACTTGCTGTGCCAAAACAAAAACACAAATAAGTCAACTTTAAACACGGATTATATACTTATTTTTGTATCTTACATTTGTTATAGTTTGTACAGGCAACGACAATGGAATGAACGAGTCCTCAGTCGCAGTTATTATATGGCGCCAGGTCTTACCACTTCTCAAGTCTCATGCACCTGAAACCTAAAACCTAACACCATTTTGTAAAAAGTCATAAAAAGTATAGCCTCATACAACTACTTGGAAAAAGTAGGAGATCGCAATGAGCCAAAAGCGTTGCGGCCTACGAAGCAAAATTTTCTTTTTGGTCCTGTGAATTTTCTTTCCTATTGAGATCATAATCTCTCATTATACAAGCACCACACACACACGATCAGAGATCTAAGACCAGATCAAAGATCGAGAGATCAGCGGCACTCCACTAACAAACATGTATTGGCTGGGTGCACTATGTAAAAATAGGTGATACAAAAATTAGAATAAAAACGAAAGGTTCACAGGTCTTAAAAAAACCATCCAAGCCAGGGGTTTTTTTTTTTTGTTTTTTTAATATAGGATTGAAGCAGGGTGTCTCTGGAGCAAAACCGCATGAATTTCAGCTGCGGGACCCTCTGCTTCCGGAGATACTTGCCTCAAAAAGGGGGTAGCAGTATCTCTGCAGTTTTCAGCTTCCTCGTCCCATGGGCCAATAGGAAGCCGCACAAGGTGACGTCATGGCTTACTATTGGCTCGAGAGCTTCGAAAGGCAGCCATATAGTGAACCCTGGAGAGGGTGCCGGAAGCCCCTATGGAGGCAAGTATCTCCGGAAGCAAGGGGTACCCGAATCAGAAATGTATGTGGTTCAGCTCCAGAGACCATACACTTCAATCCTATATAAAAAAATAAAAACAAAAAAACGGCTTGGATTGCCTCTTAAAAAAAAAAAAAAAAAAGTTTACGGCTTAAAAAAATAAAAATAAAGTTTATTTCTTGCATTAAACTTTTTTCTACTTTAAGACCTGGGAGTGAGTGCGCGCGCGTGAGTGCGTGCGCGCGTGTGGTGTCCAGTTAAAAATTAGAGATTAATGCCAAAGAAAGCTACTGTACAGTAATTGAGCAAATAGTGCGTTCATGAACATGCTTACCTGTGAATGCATTCATAAATGTGGATAGTGATCTGTTTAACATTTTGAAGAAAGGGTCCCTACATGGATATTTTTGAGAGCCGCACAAAACGGTGTGTTCAAGTATATGCGGTACCCCAGTGCTGTCTAGGGGAGTTGTTCGAAACTGTACACTGCAAAACAAAATTAGAGACATCTTTGTTAAATAGTTGAAGACAGACTTTATATTTATATACAGTAATTATAGTAGTTTTATCATTACAATAGTCTCACTTCTCAAACACCTGTTTAAGGTTCTTGCAATGTGGACGATACACAGATGTATGTGGGCCATACCACATTTTGCACTTAGGAAGAACAATGTCATATTTTAACTTCTATATTGTTTAAGCAAAAGAACAAAAGAAAATCCCCCCAATTAGTAACATACTGAATGTGAACCAGCAAGGTACACAGAGAAGGGGGGGGGGGGGGAGGGAATCCCTAAAATAAATGGTACATGGTGCACAACCAACAACATTTATCCAAATGATGAAAAATGTATGGAATATAAAAGTTTACATTTAAGTGTAAAGTGTGCATATTACTGCATGAAAATGAATACATCAAAGAATATATATATATATATATATATATATAATGGTTTTTGAAGCAAAAAGTGGCACTGTGTGCTCATTTGCATGTCATTTCCCAGAATCCCTTGCTGCAGTGGAAGTGCTGTGTGCTGGGTGATAATGGGGAAAGGCGGGGTTGCAAACCTGCCTAAGACATGCAGATGAGCATACAGTTGTATTTACACACACACATATATATATACACACACACACACTTTAGTGCTCCTATATTACAATATATATATATATATATATATATACATACATACATGTAGAGGTATCAGTACCGTGTTAGCCAAGCTTCAATAATCAAAAAATATAGATGATACCGTTCTGTGGCTAACGAAATGCTTTTATTTGTGCGAGCTTTCGAGATACACTGATCTCTTCTTCCGGCGATGTTACAATGAATCCTTGCTTCATTCATTCATTGTAACATCGCCGGAAGAAAAGATCAGTGTATCTGGAAAGCTCGCACAAATAAAAGCATTTCGAGATATATATATATATATATATATATATATATATATATATATATACAGTGTTCGACAATCCTATACATTTACTCGCCCGGGGCGGGTGGATTTAACCCCCAGGCGAGTAAACATTGGCCCAAGCAGCACACGTGTTTTTTTTTTTTTTTTTTTTTAAATTTCCCCCGTTCGCGCTGAAAAAAAAAAAAAAAAAAATCCCTACCTGACTGCTGTTTGGCGCGCGCTCCCAGGATTTGTGGGCGCGCGGCCAGGCTCTATATGAGCCCGCCCCCAACGAGCAGCCATTGTTTCTGCCCGGACATCAAGAGTAAGTACACGCCATGCTGCGGCCCCTCTGCTCCTTCCCTGCGATCCCCCTTGTCTCTACATGGCTCCCTACTCCCCACCGCGGCAGCTCTCCTGTCCCCTCCTCCTGTCCCCGTCCCCTGCTCCTGTCCCCTTCCCCTCCTCCATTCCCCTGCTTCTGTCCCCTTCCCCTCCTCCTGTCCCCTGCTCTTGTCCCCTTCCCTTCCTCCTGTCCCCTGCTCCTGTCCCCTTCCCCTCCGCCTGTCCCCTGCTCCTGTCCCTGTCCCCTGCTCCTGTCCCCTGCTCCCGTCCCCTTCCCCCTCGATCCACCGATCGCTGCCTCAGGCGGGAGGTCCCCACTGCTTGCAGACTCGGCCCTAACCACGTGACTCCCACCTACCCTGCTGCCTCCCCGCCAGCTAGCTTCATGCCGCCGCGGGCTGGGGGGAAGAAGCAGTCTGCAAAGCTGCTTGGCCGCGCACTGTGAAGACATGCCGGCGAGGGGAGCAGGGTAGTAGCGGCCACTGCGGGGCTGACTGTCCCCTGGGGGATACCTCGCCACGTGCCTCCCACCCACCCTGCCTCCCCAAAGCTTCCAATATGCCCGCGTGAGGTATGGGGGGGGGGGGGTGTCGGCCTGCCCCCCCCCCCCCACGAGCGGGGGGTGGGTGGGGGAGGAGCGTGGTGGTGGTGGTGCTGGTCGTGGCCTTTCCTTCCCCCCCCCCCCCCCGTGTGTGTGTGTGAGCAAGTGTATGGGAGCAAGTGTATGGGAGCAAGTGTATGGGAGCAAGTGTATGCGAGCAAGTGTATGCGAGCAAGTGTATGTGTATGGGAGCATGTGTATGTGTATGGGAGCATGTGTATGTGTGTATGTGTATGGGAGCATGTGTATGTGTGTATGTGTATGGGAGCAAGTGTATGTGTATGGGAGCAAGTGTATGTGTATGGGAGCAAGTGTATGTGTATGGGAGCAAGTGTATGTGTATGGGAGCAAGTGTATGTGTATGGGAGCAAGTGTATGTGTATGGGAGCATGTGTATGGGAGCAAGTGTATGTGTGTATGGGAGCATGTGTATGTGTGTGACACCAGAGGTACCCCCCCAATCAGTCACCACCCCCCCAATCAGTCACCACCCCCCCAATCAGTCACCACCCCCCCAATCAGTCACCACCCCCCCAATCAGTCACCACCCCCCCAGTCAGTCACCACCCCCCCAGTCAGTCACCACCCCCCCAGTCAGTCACCACCCCCCCAGTCAGTCAGTCACCCTCTGTGTGTCACCCACCGTTTCTCCCCTCTGTGTCTCTCCCCCCACACTCTCTCTTTCCCCCACACCCTCTCTCTCCCCCCACACCCTCTCTCTCCCCCCACACCCTCTCTCCCCCCACACCCTCTCTCTCTCCCCCACACCCTCTCTCTCCCCCCCACACCCTCTCTCTCCCCCCCACACCCTCTCTCTCTCCCCCACACCCTCTCTCTCCCCCCACACCCTCTCTCTCTCCCCCACACCCTCTCTCTCTCCCCCCACACCCTCTCTCTCCCCCCACACCCTCTCTCTCCCCCCACTCTCTCTCTCTCCCCCCACTCTCTCTCTCCCCCACTCTCTCTCCCCCCCACTCTCTCTCCCCCCACTCTCTCTCCCCCCACTCTCTCTCTCTCTCCCCCCACTCTCTCTCTCTCTGCCCCCACTCTCTCTCTCTCTGCCTCCACTCTCTCTCTCTTCTCTCTCCCCCCACTCTCTCTCTCCCCCCACACTCTCTCTCTCTCCTCCCCCCACACTCTCTCTCTCTCCCCCCCCCACACTCTCTCTCTCTCCCCCCCCCACACTCTCTCTCTCTCCCCCCCCACACTCTCTCTCTCTCCCCCCCCCACACTCTCTCTCTCTCCCCCCACACACTCTCTCTCTCTCCCCACCACTCTCTCTCTCTCCCCCCCACTCTCTCTCTCTCTCCCCCACTCTCTCTCTCTCTCCCCACTCTCTCTCTCTCTCCCTCTCTCTCCCCCCACTCTCTCTCTCTCTCTCCCCCCACTCTCTCTCTCTCTCCCCCCCCACTCTCTCTCTCTCTCCCCCCCCACTCTCTCTCTCTCTGCCACCACTCTCTCTCTCTCTCTCTCTCTCTCTCTGCCCCCACTCTCTCTCTCTCTGCCCCCACTCTCTCTCTCTCTCCCCCACACCCTCTCTCTCTCCCCCACACCCTCTCTCTCTCCCCCACACCCTCTCTCTCCCCCACACCCTCTCTCTCCCCCACACCCTCTCTCTCTCCCCCACACCCTCTCTCTCTCCCCACACCCTCTCTCTCTCCCCCACACCCTCTCTCTCTCCCCCACACCCTCTCTCTCTCCCCCACACCCTCTCTCTCTCCCCCACACCCTCTCTCTCTCCCCCACACCCTCTCTCTCTCCCCCCCACTCTCTCTCTCTCCCCCCCACTCTCTCTCTCTCTCCCCCACTCTCTCTCTCTCTCCCCCACTCTCTCTCTCTCTCCCCCCACTCTCTCTCTCTCTCTCTCTCCCCCCACTCTCTCTCTCTCTCTCTCTCCCCCCACTCTCTCTCTCTCTCTCTCCCCCCACTCTCTCTCTCTCTGCCACCACTCTCTCTCTCTCTCTCTGCCCCCACTCTCTCTCTCTCTCTGCCCCCACTCTCTCTCTCTCTCTGCCCCCACTCTCTCTCTCTCTGCCACCACTCTCTCTCTCTCTCTCCCCCCCACTCTCTCTCTCTCCCCCACTCTCTCTCTCTCTCCCCACTCTCTCTCTCTCTCCCCCACTCTCTCTCTCTCTCCCCCACTCTCTCTCTCTCTCCCCCACTCTCTCTCTCTCTCCCCCACTCTCTCTCTCTCTCCCCCACTCTCTCTCTCCTCCCCCCACACTCTCGCTCTCCCCCCCCCCACACTCTCTCTCTCTCCCCCCCCACACTCTCTCTCTCTCCCCCCCACACACTCTCTCCCCCCACACTCTCTCTCTCCCCCCACACTCTCTCTCCCCCCACACTCTCTCCCCCCCCACACTCTCTCTCTCTCCCCCCACACTCTCTCTCCCCCCACACTCTCTCTCCCCCCACACTCTCTCTCCCCCCACACTCTCTCTCTCCCCCCACACTCTCTCTCTCCCCCCACACTCTCTCTCTCCCCCCACACTCTCTCTCTCCCCCCACACTCTCTCTCTCTCCCCCCACACTCTCTCTCTCCCCCCACACTCTCTCTCTCCCCCCACACTCTCTCTCCCCCCACACTCTCTCTCCCCCCACACTCTCTCTCCCCCCACACTCTCTCTCTCTCCCCCCCCACACTCTCTCTCTCTCCCCCCCCACACTCTCTCTCTCTCCCCCCCCACACTCTCTCTCTCTCCCCCCCCACACTCTCTCTCTCTCCCCCCCCACACACTCTCTCTCTCTCCCCCCCACTCTCTCTCTCCCTCTATTCTCTAACCCCCCCACACTCTGGATCGCTTATTTACCCTATATATCTTACTTGCCCTATACTACACCGAAATAACCTATATTGCTGTCTTCCAGATCTGACTCAAGCTTCACACGGAAGATATCGGAATCCCCCCTAACCCAGAAGACAGGTAGGGAACACATCCCCTCCAATGTGTAACATTGCGGGAATGAGGTACCTGGACATTGAGGGACTGCGGATCAGGTAAGATCCCAAGTGGGATTGCTGCTTTAGATATTGTGAAGCGGGGGCATCCAGACACTGGTTAAGAGGTTCAGGAAACTAGTCATTCACATCTGGCTTTTATTTCTAGATCTGAAATTTACTCACACACACACGTAACAAGGCCTAATTGTAGTATAATGTAATACAATAAATACATTTATGTCAAAAATGAATGTTGTTCTGACTAGGAATTTATTAAATGTATTTTATTTATATATTTTATTTTAAAGCGGGGTTGGGGGCGGGACTAGGGTTGGGGGCGGGACTAGGGGCGGGGTTGGGGGCGGGACTAGGTGGCGAGTAGATTTTTTGGTTGGGCGAGTAGATTTTTGGGTGATTTGTCGAACACTGTATATATATATATATATACACACGCTACAAGGGGGTAAAACAGTCTGTTGCGCTGGATGTGATGGGCAACCTAGGAAAGCCCAGAGCACACGGCATATTGAAGTGTGTGGAGTAGACACCCTGATGTAAAGCTTGGATTCAGATAGAGAGAAAAATGGGTGTATTAATCTATTCTTAAACGTTGTGCTTGGCTGTAAGTTGCAGAACAGTGAATGCACCTAAAAAACAGAGACCACAAATAAAAATGATATTGTGGTTACTAAGGCAGTAATTCTGATGGTAATTAGTGTGGGAGAAAGGTGAATAAATTAGTCACTGCCTGTCACCCATTTGGTAATGTATGCTCACTTAGCTCTGAGTGAGGAGCAGGTAGGACTCTGACATATATACCGTATCTCCCAAAAATCCCAAATTTCTGTGTCCTGTGCTTTCCTAGGTTGCCCATCCCACCAAGCGCAAGAGAGACTGTTTTACCCCCTTGGGGTGAACACCTTTTTTGTTTCACTGTACTCTAGGAGCGTGCGTGCGATTATTTTGATGAATTCATTTTATAGTATGCACATTTTGCAACTCTTGCCAATTAAATGTAAAGTTTAATATTTTTCATAATTGGGATACATTTGGGATTTTGTTTTTCTGTGCATCTTGCTGGTACACTTTCAGTATCCACCTTACCTTCCAGGTAGCACACATAGCTATCCATACAAGTTGAGCAAGGTTTCTCCCTATTTGTTTTAATTATTAATATGGCAACTATTTTATCTTTCGAAACGTTACACAAATAGTTGGTGCAAAGTATACATTTCAACTCACAGAATAATCAACAACACAAAACAAGCATGATAAATAATTCCAAGTACACAGTATCTATTCTAAAGCCCTTGTAACCTGAATCTATTCATTAAAGCGCAATAGGCATTGTTGGTTAACCGCACTAGCAAGATATTACTTAACTCTTATCGCACCTTACTGAATCTACACCAAAGTGGCATGGTATAAAACAAGCAGCTACAATATGACTACAGTGCATTTAAAGCAGCACGCCAGTCTAGCCTTTTATCCTCAGTTGCCAGTGTTTTTCTTTAGGGGATTCAAAATGGCCCCCTAATCTTGTGGGTCCTGCAAGCCAATAGGAAGCCGCATGGGGGGGGAGTATGACAGAGAGGCGGACTATTGCACGGCTATTTAAGTGTCTATGAGGGAGCACTAGTAACTAACTAAAATCGTCAAGCATCTCGGACACCAAGGTGTCCATGAAAAATAGCACCGTTCAACTCCTGTGGACCCCTGGGCGCAAGACTTTTTTTGGGGGGGGGGGGTGCGGCGTTTACAGAGGCCACCGGCTTCAGTCCACGTGTCTCCATGGCAACGCGGCGTCATTTGACACCCGTTGCCATAGAGACGTGGCATCAAATGACGGGGCAGCGTCATTTGACGTTGCAGGGGTGTGCGGTGGGGGGGGGGGGCGCAAGGTAAGAAAATTGCGCACCCCTGTACTACAGTATATAGATTTGCAGAGCATTAACACTGGTTCGGAGAAGCATTTTTTTTGCAGTGAATGGGACAAATTTAGTAATGAATGCAGGTTTTATGACACCTCAAGTGTAAATTATGGAAGCTAAAAAGGAGAAAACATAAGACCACGAGATGCAGAAGCTTTCAAAATATACTGCGAGCTGAGGAACACAATACAGTTGTAACGATAGAATTAGAGTAAAGTATAGCTGATGCACATCAATTTACCCATTTTCTAATGGTCAAAAATAGAAATATAATATAATTAACACACACACATTAATTTTTCAATCAGGCAAGTGCAATACAAGCAGCAGCGAACGATATAAAAAGTGAGATAGAATCACCCAAAGAATAATATAAAGAGTTTTAATAACATCTTTCCACTATCTTACAAAATGTCACAATTTTGTACATTTCTCATTAGAAAGTTTTATCCACTTACTGTAAGAGGGAATTCATTATATTTATTATGTTGTTATACTTGATCCAGAGAGATATACTGTACAGTATGTAAAAATGGCCAGTCAACAGCAAAGCCTTTGTTCCTCCAATGGCTTGTATGTCCAAGAATAAATCCTTCATTTTAATAGACCGGCCCTATAAAATGCGTTTTCATTTTAAACCTAATGATAATTCAAATAAGCTTAGATATTTATGACACGCACTGTGCTCATGAAATACTCTGCATTGCTCTAGCACATTTCTGCTGCTCTATCAAAGCCAGTTCTGCTCTGTTCCATTCAGAACACATGTTGATGCCCATGCTGTGTGTGTACCTGAATAAATTATTGGAGTCTTCTCTGGCAACATGCAAATATTTTGCTCCTGTTTGATCATGGTGGAGTTTTATTGCGGTTAAAAAAAAATCAGGAACAGGTGTCACCTATAATAGGAAAAAAAAAAGTCAGTAAGCAGATAATAGTTTTCAGATTTATCTGTAAAAAAGCAGAATTAAAACCGAAAACCTTTGAAGGATTTTTAAGCCCCTGCTCTGAATTTCTATTGTACTTCATCATAAAAGCACCATGTATCATGGTTCCCAGTACATACAACCAATGACGTAGGCAAGAATCAGACAGTCAGAAAACTCATTTTATAAAGGAATATGCTGAAAATTCATCAACACAAAAGGCACATATTTATTAAGTGGTGCTATGCCATGAGACACCTTAAATGGGCTCTAACTGAATGAGTTGTAAGATTTACTGAAGAGCACAAGGGGGTCTTATTGGCATAGCACCACTTAAGAAATATGGCCCCAAATGTATATTATAATCTAGTCATTTATTTGTCTTATTCCTCACCTAAACAAAAATGATGTAAGTTATGCAGGAAATTTTCTTACCATCAATTATTTTTCATTCCATTAGACAGCACACATGGGAGTTGGTCACCTTTGCCCCTAAGAGAATGTATTTTGATTGGCTGTCACCAGATACACTTAAGTGTTTTTTTCCAAAGCAATAACTCAAAAAAGAATGGCAAACAAACAACCAAAATACTAGGAGGACTATATTCACAAAAAGCATAAAATTTATGTATTTGTGTGTTGCTTAATGCTTAATATCTCAGGGAGAAGCCTGAGCGTTCTCTGCCAATGAGGTGGCATTCAGCCTAGTCGAATGG
Source organism: Ascaphus truei (assembly GCF_040206685.1). Classification (NCBI taxonomy): domain Eukaryota; kingdom Metazoa; phylum Chordata; class Amphibia; order Anura; family Ascaphidae; genus Ascaphus; species Ascaphus truei. Next base: position 433,235,436 of record NC_134484.1, on the reverse strand, counting down.
GCTTTTTTGTCCGGAGGGATATGCTTATGATATGGCTTCCCTCAGTACTCTGGAAATGGAAGATTTTGAGGCTGTAATGCTTCTTCTGTATCCGGAATGAAGAACAAACAACTTATCAGATTTTCTCCAGGTATCTAACTAAATCTAAAAAATGTAGTTCTTTTGACGGGTTTGGACACAGCGACGGAAGAAAAATTGTTGCACTTTTTAAAAGAGGGGGCGTTTGGTATTTTTCGTTTGCCATCATGACAATTGAGGCAGATGCCAATACTGTACTAGAATTTTAAGAAAACTTGCAGATGAAGAGCCCATTCCCCTTGAATTATAGGGTGACTGCATTAATCTACAGTAGGGCCGATGTTCCCCTGGGAGTGTACTAACAAAATAGTCTGCACATTTGCCTCTGCCAAAACTAGGATTTTGTGTACCTCAACATATGGACACACTTGGTCCATTCTTCATGGCTTTATGCGAGTGTGGTGGCATTGTCTGATTGAATCCGGTGGCATTTCCCTCTTGGGGAGTCTGAAAAGTTCATAATTGCCTGGAATATAGCTCGCATTTCTAATATATTTGCTGGAGGAACCCTTCACTGAACGGTCTTCCCAGATGCGTGCCCCATCCTGACTTCCTCTAATAAGTCATCAAGATTATCCTTTTAGCAATCCCAGAGTGGACAATCTTTTTATATATTTCTTCTTTGCTGCCACCATTTTAGCGACAGCTTGGTTTTGAGGAAGAGACATTTGTTGATCCAAAGACTGTTTTTCTGTTCCAATACTACAGGACGTTTGTTGAAACAGACGCATGTGAAAGCATGTCAATTGAACTACTTCAACGGACGCAATCATATTTCCTAACATGGACATGCATTCATGGATGGAAATCAGGTTTCCTTTACTTAACTTTCTTGCGTCAGTAGACAGCTTCAGCACTCTCCTCTGGGAGACAAACTTTGTCCATCTTCATACTGAAAAACTTTGGCCAATTCATCATCAAACCATGGTGACACAGGGTCTGTGTTATTCTCTGTAGATGTTGAATAATTAAAATCTCTTGACGGTGCCGTGATTAGTAGATTGTGTAAATAAGGTGTAGCCATGCATAATAATGACTGCAGACATCTTCCCTGTTGGCAGTAAGCCCTGGTAAGTACAGGCCTGCCAACAGTAGTTATGGAGGTTTTCCCTCACACCCTGGTGAGGTGCCCTGTGTATGGAAGGGAGTGGCTGTATGCTCTGAGTCCCTGGATAGTGACATCAGAGATGCGCCTGCCCCCTGAGGTATAAAGGGCACAACACTGTCAGTTAGTGTTGTTTACAAGCAGTTGTGTGAAGTAGCTGATAACGAGTATGCTCCTGCATAAGGGATTGTAGGAACACTTTTGTGACCCTAGTGCAGTAACTAGCGGTACAGGTTGACCAATCAAGTCTGTCTAAGCCACACTGTGTCCAGGGACCTGGCACAGGGGTGATCTCTCAAGGAGAAGAGGGAATCCCACTTCAATACGGGAGGGCGTACCTGGCAAAGGGACAGCACGAAGAGATGTGCGGCTAGAGCCGGCAGCTGCATGGGGCAGTCTGCTACATCCCAAACTACAATAAAGATGGCCTTGTTAATGAAAACCCCACTGTGTGAGTGTGAGATTACTCAGCAGTGGCAGTCACCACCGAGAAGGAGTTCCTCACCAGGACCATCTCCCTGCGGAAGCATAGATATTGATGAGGTGGAGGCGCTGCACATGATGTAAGTTGGACTCGCACCCACTACCTCAGCTACCTGTCCTGATGACATCCCCTAATACCATCAAGCGGGAGACTCAGGAGTCCTGTTACTTGCAGGTGCACCACCATACACGATCACGTAATGGGGACCGGTTAGACCACACGGGCCAATGTGAGATTGGGGGGGTCTGACAAGGGGGTCCACCCGTTACAAAGGAATAAAAGCTATGCCTTGTTTCATCAAACTGTTGCAATTTCGAGCAGTGTGTGAAAATACTTGGGGCCGATGCTAGGCCAAAACGGCAAAAAACGTGAACTGAAAGCGGCTGGCTCCAAAACGAATTTGTAGTGCAAATTGTAGGAATCGCTGATGGTTTTCTCAAAATTGGTACATATTGATATTGGTCTTTTAGATCTATGGAAATTAAAATTTGCTGAAAAAGGAATGTTGTAATTGATCTGACTATATCTTTAAGTGTTTGTGCATAATTAATTTGTTTCTACACTTTAAATGTACAGTATTCCAGATCTATAACCTCCTGATGTTGCTTTCAGCACCAGAAAAGGGATACAAAGTATTCTCCTTGCTGGCTGAATGGTATTGCGCTCAGGTAATCACTCTGTTCATTTGTTTAAATGTCTTGATCCAACGCTTGACTCCTTTGACTAATTCATAGCTGGGGGAGGAGAGGGCCCATGGACCTGTCAGAAGGAATTCCAGGTGAAATGCTCGATAGCTTAGATATGACCCAATTTGTCAGAGGCAGTTTTCACCGATTGTACGGAAAATTCCTTTAGCCTTCCTTCAGTTGAGACACGACTCATATGGTTTGAGGTTTCGAGCTCGCGGAACCCTTCCTATTCTTGAATAGTCTAAAAAAAAGGTAGCTTACCTTTTCTTGAAGTAACAAAAATTCTTATCTGTTCTCAAGGGACTAAAAGACCAACAAAAATAAAACTAGTAGAACAAAATCTAGGTGCCTTAGATGCGATTCTGCTTCAAACTTGTCTTGCAGTACAAATATTCTTTTCACCTGTTAGATTCTCTAAGTTGATCAAGATATGGATCAAAAAGGATCCTACACAAACAGGATCCTCTGAAAGGCATGTGATATAGATGGCCATCCTTGGAGGAGAAATCTGCTTCCATGACTTAAGCCATACTGCTTTTCTACCTCCTCCTGTGGATGCCATTGCCCTCGCTCAAAGCTTTACGTTATGGAAGGAAGTTTCACAGAGAAATTCTACAGCTAAAGTTAAAGGTTGCAAATTGTTCTTGTACAGTGTATCTTTGCTTTTGCAACACATTTTATCAAGTAACCTTCAAGTCAAAAATCATGCTTTGACTGCCTGAGAAATGAATACTGAAAATATAAGGTTTGTATATTGTTCCTGATGAGTCTGCTTTTAGAGAGGCATCAATTATCTTTGGGTCTCTGGGTGCAGCCCTATCATTCAATTGGATGGTGGTCTTCTTTAAAAGTCTAGCTATTGGAGGGTCCACATTAAGAGCATTTTCCCATGGCTATGCATCCGAACATTGAAACGGATACATAGACTTAAATCTTTGCAACACCAAGGACCGTGTCAGGTTTCTAGCATTCTTCATTGGTCATCTCTTTCATTACTTCATTCTCTTTCATTACTTCATTACTTTCATTACTTCCTTACTTCATTACTTCTTTCTTCCAGTGGCTCCTGAACATATCTTGTTTATTTAGGTGTTCCTTTGTGTCTTCAATTTTCCTAATGGCTAATCTAAAATCAGCCAGGGACAAAAGGAAGCGTTCCTCTTTTTCTTTATCTGAAGAGTCCTGCTCTAGGTCAGATTCCTCATCCAGATCCAAATTCTTACATTGAATAGCTTGAAAAGACTGTGAAAGTAGATACGAAAAACTAGATCTCTCAGATTGAAAACTCTCTAATATTTCCAGAGTCTGTTGCATGGACTGATAGCAGGCATCCAATATTCCCTGCATTGGACTTACGTAAGTCATGGGACTTACTCTACAGTATATCCACTGAAGTGGCCAATTGGGCCATTTTGCACCAAAATTCCCCATTGAAGTCGATAGGGAATTTTGGGCCAAAACTGCCCAAACGGCTTCTTCGGCGATATAGTCAAATAATCTACTGGAACATTTCTCCAATAAAATCGGTAGATAAGCGTTTGTGTGGTCTTGGAAAAACACAACGTATACAGTATTCGTCTGCTAGAGCGCTTTTATACCAAACACAAGCTAAACGTGAAATATGTTTAATCTTTGCAAAGCCATAAGATTTGCTTTGGCAAAAGTTTTAGTAACTGGTGCCAGAAGCTCCCAAGTATCTGCCCTTCTTGGAGGTGACATTTTAGCTTTGTTAACATAACTTACAATGAACCAGTACGGAACCTAGACTGCTGCTGATAGAACTCCTTGCCTCTGGCACGACTGTGCTGCCCTCCATGAAATATATACACTGTCTGGTTGTGTCACAGTGATTGGTGGCTGCTGTTCACACACAGGGCGCATCCACCCCTTAAGTTGGATGACTGTCTAAATTGATTACTTAAAATGTGAGTAGTCATTTTGGAAGTATTTTCACTTTTTTCACTGTTAAAACATTTTTGCACTATGATATGTTTTTTCTATTTTATGACTTCGAGACGAACTCCCCTGACGCTTTGAAAATTATCCATGAGAAGACAAGTGAAACAGTCTTTTTTCAAGTGTTGTAGTTTATTTTGAGGCTTTTTTCACCTTATATATGCACTTTAAATAGGCACGTGCACTATCACTGTTTTTGCATTGTCACTGATTGTATTTATCAAATTTTCACTGTCACAATAGTGATTATTATTATTATTATTATTATATTTTGGGTTTGTTTTGAGCGCTATTGTTATTGTTTTCCACATGTTTTGATCACTGCCAGATTTATGCAAACTGCTGCACAAGATCTGGGTGGCAGACTTGCGCAAACTGCTGCTAAAAAGCGCTGATAAAGTTACGGTCGCAAACAACATGCTGTTATCTGTGACAGACTGCAAACTGTTGCTAATTTACAGATGTTGTGACTAACCACCGGAAATGCCTGTGGAAAACTTGTGTCCAACCAATAGTAATCCCCCCCCCCCCCAAAAAAAAGGAAGGTGGGGAAAGGATTTAAATGAAGTCCAAAATTGGCCATTGAGGCCATTTTCCTTTTAAACCCCTCATTTAGGTAAATTCGGATTTTATTAAATAAGTCCCTAAAGAAGTGCGGCAGTGTGTGACCTATATCTGTAGTATCTGGTAACAGTCTGTGTCCTACTAAGAGGCAAACGTGATTAATTCATACGTGCGTGCTGCCGTGGACATGACAGAAAATAGCAACCACCTTTATTTTTATCTAAATTTAAGACGTGTTTTTAGGTCAATGGATACAGATTAGGAAAACATTAAAATCTCACGTAAATATAACATCAGACGCAGTCATTGAATAATTTTATGAATTGGCTAATTTTCTCCAGTTCGTTCATTTAAAGAGCACTCTAAAAATAATTACCAGATACATAAAAAACGGAAAATTATTAATTTTAACATGAGCAGCAAATAAGTGAAAACTTTCGAATACATTCTATAAACATGATGAGTTGATTTGTTTAAAAGAAATCTATGCGAACTCACAAAGTGGACAAAAAGTTATCTAAATATACATGTCTGATTCTGCCTGCTGGGTCCCCCATCGTCTTGGAGCCAGGACAATTGGCCCGGTGTCTCACTGATGGCAGCCCTGTACAAACTAACTAAATGTAACAACCTTACCTGTGTGAAACGCTATAGGATCCTTTCAAACTACAGTATGACAAAAGATAACTCAATTTGCTTTTACTTTGCCACCTAGCGGCAACGTAGCTAGTAGAACAAGCCCCCCACTGCATCTTTGTGCTTGTGTGTTTGCATGCAGCTGTTTCGCCTTAAACTCTTAGAAAACACCAAAGTCGCAGGAAAAGGTGGCAGCCTTAGGGTGGCCAAAGGGTCTCAACTATTTGCTGATATTACAGCTGCTCTGTTATTGGTCTTGAGTATAGTAAATTTCCACTTTCACACATTACCCTGCAAAAAAGGGGGGTACCTACGATGTGCACACTTTCATCCGAAGCGTTTTTAAGAGAAAGGACACCAGGACATATTTTCAAAGCCCCTTGATGAAGTCAGCTGTGACGAAACACGTTGGGCCACACTACCAAGTCTAAGCATTTGCCTGCTGGACCAGAGGAGTAGAGGGATCTACCTGGACATTTTATACTCCTGTATCAAGTGCCTCCATGTATATGGCCATCACAGGGGTGCACTGCACTTAGGGGTTTTCCTGGACTAACCCTTCAACTACCTGACCCTAGGGTCTGTCTGATCCTGCTAGCTTGCTTGATTTGTATGTGTTTGCTACTTTTTAACTATTGTTCTATATAAAGTTTATTTCACCTTTCCTGTGTCCTCTCCTTTCCCCTGCCGGGAGCATCCTGCCCTCTAAGAGACTACGCACTACATCATATAAGCTGGTTACTTCTTAACAACCAAAAGGCCTGCATTACTCATAAAATGTGAGTTTAAGCACTATATCATTTATTTATATTTTACTCACCATACAGTATTACACTATTTGTGTTCTTCTGTGTTTTTTTCTATCATCTTCAGATTAGAGTGCGCATCGGAGGTACCCCCCTTTTTTTGCTACTACAACAATGAATTTGGATTGAACCCACAACCTCTGCGACACCCATCACAGGACTATCCATTCATTATCGGAATATTCAATATTAAGTATACTCTGTGTTTATATACAGTATCTTCGCGCTCGTTTTCATGTTTTTATCTACACATTACCCTGCTTTATCTCCGCACAATTCCACTACTTCCAATGCCAACACTCTTCTATCCCTGTATCTTATATTTCCACTTACTATTCCTTCTAGATTGTAAGCTCCTTGGAACAAAGCACTCCTTACCTACAGTACCATTGTAAGTTGAAGTTTGATTTTTATGGTTTTCGGTCTCTAACCCTATTGTACTGTGTTACAGAATATGTTGGTATGTTATAAATAAAATCGATCACTAGGCATATGTTCATCACAGTACCTCTTTTACGGTGAATCCATGAATTTTTTCTCCAGTTTTATATTGTAAGGCTCTTTCACTTGCTGAACCGCTCTTCCATTTCCATGAATTCTGATATAGAGCACTAGAGATAGAATACAGAGAGAAAAATCCAACTGTAACTATGAGTTCAAATGGTCCATCAATCATTTTACACTGTGTAGATTCATTAAAGGACGTTATCCTTTTAGGGAACCAACCAAGAGTTCTTCATACGTAGATGAAATTGTAGTGTACAACGCTTGAAAAAGAATATACTGTATAAAAAAATAAGTGAAGCTATCTTGTGTCATCAAATGCTGTATGTACTGTGGGACAGCTCCATTTATTTAAAACATTTATATATCACCCTTATCCAGGGCACTGTACATTAGTTAGTAAAACAATGGTGGGGTTAAATATGGAACATCTCATTTGATAGGCATAGATTAATTGTTGATATCTTTGCGGTGGGCAGAGGTTCCATGACGAACCACCTAAATATTAATAATAACGGTCATTTCAGTTCAGTTACTAGGAGACTGATATATAATAATAGGGAGTGAGAGGGGGAAGGGTTGTGAGCTCTAGCTACTGTCAATGATTAGGTGCCAGGGGTGAGAGAGTCATAGAACACAAAAAGAACACCTGCCTAGACATTTGAAAGAACCCCTTTTGAACAAGCACTCATACGGTGATAGGTACAGATAGATTAAAAAAATGAACCTTTATTAGTGTATATGGGTAAAATAAGTGAAGTACATAAACACTCAACACAATTAAAAACGTATTAAATGAATTGCCCCTAGGTCTATTTATAAACTAATACTTGAAGGAGAATGTTTGGGGATGTCTGGTACCATATGAAATAATTTTTTTTTAAAACTAATATGGTGCCTCAGTGTGGTCTATCTATAATGTTTGAAAGAGTCTGGTATGTGTCACTCGAGTGTAGTGACAGTCAAACTACTTTCATGCCACATCTGAATAACTTGTGGTTCTGTGACTAAATACAGAGTAGTACCTGTATATCGCTAGGGTGTTGCGGGTTGAACCCACATACAAAGTTTTCAGTCAGTGTGACCTAGCTGCACTTTGCTGGTCACAGAAGCCAACAAGGGGTTAATTTGTATATCCTTCAAGGCAACACAGGGTATAATAAGATATCTGTAAGGGAGGCTACTATGTAGCTGTGGGGGAAAGAGAAGAGGCTGATCAGTGGGAGCCGCAAATATATGCACTATTTCTATCCCACTGTTAGTAGTGTATTTCTAAGTTCTTATAGCCTCAAATGAGCATAATTTGATTAACCCACCAGATAGATAGTGAGGTGAGTTAATGCTCGTGCCCCCTATGGAGGTAGCAAGTAATTTTAAAGACAGGCTAGCTGATTTATCTCTGCCAGTAAAAGTGTTTGAAACAGTGTTCTACAGCTGCCTTTAATAGAGTTGCTCTATATCTGCAGATCTAGATGTATGAATGTGGTTGTTGTTTTGGCTTAATAATTGCCCAGCTAGTTCAGTCGGTGTAATGGCTGTAGGTAGGCAGAGTATATTTTTTATATGTTAATGCCGTTCAACATCCACCAAGTCTCTGGGGCAGGTAAGCCCCGTCTGTTTGATATAGACCGTTGATTATGATATCAGTGGTGCCTTGCAGCCGCTCAGTGATGCACCCCAGTATTATAGGGGTATCAGAGTTGCTGCACTTTCGGAGCTTTTTTATCACCGCTCCTGAGTGGCGGCATCTGTTCAGTCCCCACCCGGCATGGTGTATTCATGAACACCGCCTAGTATATAAATGCCGGGTGGAACTCAGAGTGCAGACAGCGGCTATCTTCCGCGCTGTCTGACAGACGTCGCCGCACCAGTATGCGTGCTGACGTCACAGGGGAGCGCCCACCGACGTACGTTTCGCGTCACGCTGACGCTTTTTCAAGGTGGCCCCGCCTCTACGTTTGCCAGCGGTTTAAATAGCCGAGCGTTGCTATGGTAACGTTTGCAATCAGGTGAGTTTATCAATATAGTAAACGAAGTTGTTTGTGTTGATATTTATTTCTGTTGAAGTTGTTTGTTAATTTATTATGGGTTTCAGAGGCCAGAATGGGAGAAGGAGATCGAGAAGGAGACGCCGGTACTAACAACATCTCAGGAAGAGAATAGTCAAATCATCAATCTTTCATCAATGATATTAGATGACTCTCATTTGAAAGTACTCTCCATGGGCCTCTCTTTTTCACCCTCATCTGACCTCAACATCTTCGAATGGGTGAAAGATGTCAATCTCTTTGGTCGGAATCTCATGTTACATAAGTTCTTCAAGCGGAGAGAGGACTTTATGTATAAGAACATGGGCCTATTAGATCTAGACCAATTAGACCGTGAGAATCTGACCGCACTTATCTCACTCGAAGAAGAGTCAACTAGACCGATAGGTGAGGGACCATTCACAGATCTGAAACCCAGAGCCACTTTTATCCCACCACCAGGGATCTGTCCGAATGTAGAGGTATTCACCAAATTCGTTGTTACCGACTTGGAGAACATAAGATATGCCAAAAATACTGGCAACCTCAACACTCAGGAAAGAGTAGCCCTCAATGATCTACGTTCAAACTCCTCGATAGTAATAAAACCCTCTGATAAAGGGGGCAATATTGTCATTCTGGACAGAGAGGCCTATATCAAAGAAAACCTTAGACTCTTATCTGATTTATCTTGCTATGAGGTTCTGGGCAAAGATCCTACCATCCAATACAACCAAGAGCTCTTGACTATTCTAAATCTAGGCCTAAAAGACAAAGTAATAAACCAACGAGAATTCAACTGCATGTACAATAAGGTTCCAAAGATAGCTACATTCTATAGCCTCCCAAAAATTCACAAGCTTAAGAGTCCACCTCCGGGACGACCAATCGTCTCCGGAATTAACAACCTGAGTGAACAGGCAAGTGTGTATCTAGACAAAATACTGAGACCATTCGTGGTGGCACTACCCTCGTATCTGAGAGACACCACTGACATCTTGACTAGAATTGATGATATCATAATAGATGAAGAAACACTCCTCATCAGCATGGACGTGGAGGCCTTATACACAAGCATCATACATGAAAATGGCATAAATGCAACTCTGTATTTCTTGAAAACTAGAGGCCTGCTGTACATGAATCACAATAAATTTGTAGAACAACTACTTCGGTTTGTACTAACAAGAAACTATTTCCTCTTCAACAATAAAATGTACCACCAGGTGCAGGGAACAGCAATGGGGACTACATGTACCCCATCATATGCTAACCTGTACCTGGGTTGGTGGGAGGCCGAGATAGTGTTCACCGAAGAGAATGAAACATATACCAACCACATCATTCTATGGGCTAGATTTATTGACGATATCATCATTTTTTGGCAAGGACCACGCATGCTATTCATTGAGTTCATCAATAAACTGAACCAAAACTCTCTCAACCTAAGACTCACGTATGAAATAGGGGCTGATAGCGTAGTTTTCTTAGATCTAAGAATCACACGTGCTAACAATGGGAGGATTGAGACCACAATTCATCGCAAGACAACCGCTACCAACAGCCTATTACATGCTCAAAGCCACCATCCTCAAAACCTCATACATGGCATTCCAACGGGCCAATATCTAAGAGTAAAAAGAAACTGCTCAAACGATGAGGAATTTGAAGCACAGGCACGCTCTATGCAACAACGCTTCCTCGCAAGAGGCTACAGCAAAAATAGCTTGAAGAAAGCATATAATAGAGCAAAAAGCACACACAGAGCTTCACTGCTACATCCCAATCCAAAACAACGAGAACGGAAAATCATACGTCTGATAGGCACTCACAATAGACAATGGCCCAACATAGTTGAAATTGTGAAGAAACATTGGCACGTCCTTTTAGAGGACCCGGATCTGAGGGAGGTTCTACTATCCAGGCCAACTATGGTTAGTAGAAGATCGACCAATATACGAGACCTCTTAGTCCATAGTCATTTGAAACCTATCACCACTGGCACCTGGCTAGACAAGAGATCACCAGGGAACTACAAATGCCAGGGTTGCCGTGCCTGTCAGTACACTCAGTGCTCTAAAACCTTTGATAATTGGGACAGCAGTCGAACATTTACTATGCGTAACTTTGTAAATTGCAGAACAACTGGCGTGATCTACCAAGCCATCTGTGTGTGTGGCAGAAAATATGTGGGTAAAACCAGCAGGCAACTAAGACGAAGGGTCCTTGAGCATATAGGGTCTATTCGTAACAAATCTGATACCCCACTGGCCAAACATGTTAACAACTCGCATGGTGGAGATTACTCCAAACTGCGCTTCAAAGGCATTTGTCAACTCCCCGAAACCATCAGAAGGGGTGACTGGGACAGAGAGCTGCTCAAAAAAGAAGCACAATGGATTTATACCTTGGGAACGCTGTATCCCCAGGGTCTCAACGAAGGCTTCATGTTTGCCCCCTTTATAGGATAAGATCTATACACCTATCATCTCATGCTATATATATATATCTATATATAACATAGTCCATTGGCAACATACCCATAACAGCCTTAACTCCATCCTACTGAGCTTCCTATCAGCCCTGTCTCCCTCCCCATCAATGCAAGCATCTGGTTTATTTCATGAGTGGCATACAGCAGCTACTGACCCAATACCATTACAAGGATATGTCTAAAATTTGTACACTCATTTGACCATACATACTACCAGCTTTGCATAGACATGCAGTCTGTATCCTTAGTATGCTCTACCATCTGCTTTACCTCAGTATCATCAATTACTTACCTGAGTTACAAAGTGCTCGACCTCACACATGGTTTCACTGTCAGCTAGCCATAATAAATTAACAAACAACTTCAACAGAAATAAATATCAACACAAACAACTTCGTTTACTATATTGATAAACTCACCTGATTGCAAACGTTACCATAGCAACGCTCGGCTATTTAAACCGCTGGCAAACGTAGAGGCGGGGCCACCTTGAAAAAGCGTCAGCGTGACGCGAAACGTACGTCGGTGGGCGCTCCCCTGTGACGTCAGCACGCATACTGGTGCGGCGACGTCTGTCAGACAGCGCGGAAGATAGCCGCTGTCTGCACTCTGAGTTCCACCCGGCATTTATATACTAGGCGGTGTTCATGAATACACCATGCCGGGTGGGGACTGAACAGATGCCGCCACTCAGGAGCGGTGATAAAAAAGCTCCGAAAGTGCAGCAACTCTGATACCCCTATAATACTGGGGTGCATCACTGAGCGGCTGCAAGGCACCACTGATATCATAATCAACGGTCTATATCAAACAGACGGGGCTTACCTGCCCCAGAGACTTGGTGGATGTTGAACGGCATTAACATATAAAAAATATACTCTGCCTACCTACAGCCATTACACCGACTGAACTAGCTGGGCAATTATTAAGCCAAAACAACAACCACATTCATACATCTAGATCTGCAGATATAGAGCAACTCTATTAAAGGCAGCTGTAGAACACTGTTTCAAACACTTTTACTGGCAGAGATAAATCAGCTAGCCTGTCTTTAAAATTACTTGCTACCTCCATAGGGGGCACGAGCATTAACTCACCTCACTATCTATCTGGTGGGTTAATCAAATTATGCTCATTTGAGGCTATAAGAACTTAGAAATACACTACTAACAGTGGGATAGAAATAGTGCATATATTTGCGGCTCCCACTGATCAGCCTCTTCTCTTTCCCCCACAGCTACATAGTAGCCTCCCTTACAGATATCTTATTATACCCTGTGTTGCCTTGAAGGATATACAAATTAACCCCTTGTTGGCTTCTGTGACCAGCAAAGTGCAGCTAGGTCACACTGACTGAAAACTTTGTATGTGGGTTCAACCCGCAACACCCTAGCGATATACAGGTACTACTCTGTATTTAGTCACAGAACCACAAGTTATTCAGATGTGGCATGAAAGTAGTTTGACTGTCACTACACTCGAGTGACACATACCAGACTCTTTCAAACATTATAGATAGACCACACTGAGGCACCATATTAGTTTTAAAAAAAAATTATTTCATATGGTACCAGACATCCCCAAACATTCTCCTTCAAGTATTAGTTTATAAATAGACCTAGGGGCAATTCATTTAATACGTTTTTAATTGTGTTGAGTGTTTATGTACTTCACTTATTTTACCCATATACACTAATAAAGGTTCATTTTTTTAATCTATCTGTACCTATCACCGTATGAGTGCTTGTTCAAAAGGGGTTCTTTCACCTGTCTAGGCAGGTGTTCTTTTTGAGACTGATATATACAATGTTATTTTACCCAACTGCATCCTCTGGTACTGCCAAGGTTTAAATATGCATCTAGGTCATTTTAAACACTTGCCACTGAAAACAACTCAAAATGGAATGAAAGGGCCGCACACCCTCCTCAGACCTGGCTGTTAGGGGCCCCAAATCCCACTGCTAACCAACTATTTGTAAATTATTCCTTAAGCTAGGAGGAAGGAACCTGCAGACAATGATCTCCTTACTGGCTGGCTTCTCAAATATTTGGCGAGGAAGGAAACAAACCCTTCTTCAGCCTAAGCGGGATGACTATGAGGCAGCACTGCTAATCTGGATAAGCATATGTCTTGGTGCTCCAATTTCAAACCTTGTAAAATAGCGGGTGATTAAAATCTTTGACACTGCTGACTTTTTACACTGCCAAGATCCAGCATCCTGAAGACCTGACCAGTAAGAGAGACCATATTCTCAGTGTGGAACTGGAGATTTGATCACCAGAAAAACAGAACAGAATTTAAAAAAAAAAAAAAAAAAGGAAGAAGCCGAGACAATTAATAGGCAAGAAATACTACATGAAGAAATCAAATGTAATTAAAATATAGCATTGATGGTGCATGTTTTTTCCATTGCTACGTCAAAGTGTATAATTATAAAAACTCTTTATATGGGTAGTCCAAAATAAAATATAAAAAGTGCTTGGAATTGTGATTTTATTATTAGCCTAACTGCTAATTATTGTTTTAATGAAGACTCTATTACATTTTAATTTTTAAATTAGATACTGTAAACTTAATGTTATGTAAATAAAATAAACAGGCTATAAAACATTACATATTTTGTTCAGAGAATGGATACCTAAAACAAACTTTTATTACAGAACAAGGAGGATAGAGTCCATTGAATCATGTTGCTCAGTCCCTGCAGCACTCACTAATTGTTTAAGTATTCTGATAAGTTCATTGTTTACTTAGGGGGGGGGGAAATGAATTTGTTGCATCTTCATTAATTCCAGTTTACAAAGAAAAAACGTAAACACTTAAATGCCAGCGTAATTTTAAGTGATACATTTCTTAATATCGTTATCGCCCAATGTCCATGTAACTGTGTTCAAGGGACCAAAATAGACACTGAATACTACAGGAGAGACTGCATAGAGGTGGGTCAAATAGGCCAAGACCGTACAATTTGTACTACATACGGTAGGCACTATAAGGTAATGTGAAGCAATATACAGGCTACAAATACGTTGTACATTTTTCAGTCACTCTTGGTATTTAAGGAATTAAGTCAATTGATTACAATGTTGAAGTTACACCTACAGTTCTGTCACGAACGTCACCACAGTTGTATCAATTAACTGAAAGCTGTAACAGAGAAGACAAAATCTCTAGACTATACAACTAAACAATCAATACCATGTGTAACTGCTGGCACAAAACTTGTACCATAGCAAAGAGAACTTACCAGAGAAACAGACAGTTGCATGCAGCTTTGGCTGGGTCGGGGTTAATTAATATCCCGACATATATATGACGAGGCAAACAGTTGTACCACATGCATAGCGGGGGAAATGTAAGTAGGAAATAACCATAGTTCTAGACTCCCACTTCAAACTGTGCTACTCGCTTCTCCTCGGTACTACTACCCTCGGTTCCCCTGGTACTACAATAAGATTACAAGCTTTGGGGTGTGAGATTAATTATGTTTATAAATTCTATCCCCATTAGGTAACCAAAAAATATTTTATTTCAATCCAACAAAAGCTATGACTCCCACTTAGAATACTGAAAAACAACATTCTCAATACTAACACGTTTTACGGTTAACACACTATGGAGGTATATGTTATGCTTCTGAACATATAGAATTCACCCCCATAGCACGTAACAAAGTCTACACTGATGCAGTCTACGGAGTACTATTTATCTCTTTAGCATTGAAAGGGAATTCCAATGAAGCATCCATTTGTTTCTCAACTGATTAAAGGCAAAACAGGACAAACTCCCAGAGTGAGTCACCGATAAGAGAGAAACTAGCTGTCTCATGCTGAGCTAGTATTAAACATTTCTATGCAGTTACGTCCTTTGCAAATTGCCTGAAATCCAAAACGGTTATATAACTGATTGACTTTTGTAATTTCCTTCACTCTAAAATACATGTGCTAACTATTGAGTTGTGAGATTTCCCATTATTGTAAACTTGATGCCGCTCTTTATTTCTCCCAGAAACACAAGTACACAGTGTGTGTCTGATTTCTATTGCAGCATATTTTGTTAGCAGTGTATCTCTAATGACAGTCAAACTGTCACTTTCTATGGTGGAAGTTTGATGAAGAAAATAAAACATTTGATAAAAAAAAAATCAAATGGAAGTTTTGTTGCAAGAGGAAACCCCAGAACCCCAGTGGTCAGGAGTGAAAATAATGTCGGAACAGGTAAAGACACGAATATTGACATGAAGAGGCAAAACACACTCTAAATGATGTACTGGGAAACATACTGTACATAATGTGACTGTAGCTGAACCACTGACTTGTGCAACACAACAATGACATTGGATACTGACACAGCAAGGTGACATTGTTAGTGACACCCACAAAAATACTGACTATAAAACAATGTGATACAACCAGACTATGAAGAAATATACTGTATTAATGTTACACAATGTGATATAAATAAAGACTCTCAGACCGACACAAAACAAGACCTTGTTAGACAGTGCTGACCAAAGGACACCAATATGAAGCACATTGGACAAAGTTAGATGCAGACTTAGGCTGCGCTTATAGTGCCGGCGACGGCAAAACAAATGCATTGCCGCCGTTGTGTGCGCTTATAGTAAGCGCGACGCAATGGACCGTCAGATTAGTCGCGATCACTGGAAGTCATCATCTCTATTTGATTTTCCAGCGACCGTCGCCGGCACTATAAGCGTAGCCTTAGGCTGCGCTTATAGTGCCTGGCGACGGCACGTCGCTTCAAAACAAATCCATTGAATCTGTCGCATGCGCTTATATTAAGTGGGACGGCGACTGAGAGACGGAGCGACGTCGCGCCCAAAAATTTGGAAGCTAGTGAAATTTGATTTTTTTTAGAGACAGTTGCCACAAGTGACTGTCTCTAAACCAATCACAGAGCACTGCCCTATTCCTTGGTGATGTCACTGGCCTTGTCGTTGCTTAAAACTAAAGTTTAAGTTTCACCAGTGGCGACGGGTGACATCGGTCACGTCGCCGGCGCTATAAACGCAGCCTTAGGCTAAGGCCCCGGTCACGGCGCTCTAATGCGCGCCCGCGCTTTTGGCTGCGCGTTCCGGCGATTCCCCGGTCTGCAGCTCACTGCAGGAGCAGAGACCGGGGGGGGGGGCGTGGCGGAGGAGTGACGGGGCGCGGCCATGACGTCACCCGGCAGGTTCGCCCTCATTGGCTGAACCGCCGGGGGGCGTGCCTAGCCGCTCGACGCGAGTTCCTGCTCTCAATTTTATTGAGAGCAGGAGTAGCTCTCGCGCGAGCGCTGCGGCCCCCCCTCGCAGCGGGCCCGGCGCCATTGCGGGGAGGGCTCTCGTGAGCGCAGCGTCCGCCACAGCGGACGCTGTAGCAGGCAGCGGGGGCAAGGCCTTAGACAGCAACATGTTATACATACGCACACTAATATATATGTATATTTCACGTTATACATGCAGACTTGGATGGTGAGGCCAACATGTGAAGAAGTGATGTATACACAGACAATATTGACTAACACCTAAAAGTCACAGGAGTGGCTCAGTGAGTAAAGAAACTGGCACCGAGTTTGAAGCAGGAGAACCTGGTTCAATTCCCGGTGTCGGCTCCTTGTGACCTTGGGCAAGTCATTTTGTCCCTCTGTGCCTCTGGCACCAAAAACATAGATTGTAAGCTCCATGGCACAGGGACCTGTGCCTGCAAAATGTCTCTGTAAAGCGTTACGTAAGGCTGAGTTTATAGTGGAGAGTGGCCGTGCTCTCCAGCGCTGATGCTCACCTCTCGCTTACCAAGCGGCTGCTTTTCATGTTCTTGCCCCTCAGGGATCTGTGTGATGGATATGTATGTATGTTATATAGATTATCCAATATATATATGTATATCATTTAATATATATCCCCTACATCCATGGATATAGATATATATAATGAATATTTACCAGATGTTGGTCCGGGAAAAAGAGACAGCACACAGCCAGGTAGGTACAAAAGAACTGGCTGTGTGCTGTGTCTTTTTCCCGGACCAACATCTGGTAAATATTCATTTTATGTGTGCATATGGGATAAGCATCAGTAGTTTACAGTGTGCCAACTGTCCTTGTTTTTTGTGTATGTATGTATATATCTCTCAAATTTAAAAAAATTATAATTTCAATTTTTTTGTACACAGCGCACACAGCACTCTCACTGCGCACACAGCACTCTCACTGCGCACACAGCACACTCTCACTGCGCACACAGCACACACTCACTGCATACACAGCACCAACACAGACACTCTCTCGACCTGGGCTGTGCTAGGGAAATATTATGTGCGGGTTTTTGAATGTATTTATTGGGTAAGGATCAGTCAGATAAATCGGTCTGCACTTATATTGTATGTCTTTATTTATATAGCGCCATAAATATACATAGTGCTTCACAGTAGTAATAGATGTTGTAATCATATAAATAACAAATAATATAAATAACAGGTCATGGGAATAAGTGCTTCAGACATAAGAGTAACAGGAGTCCCTGCTCCGAGGAGCTTACAATCTAATTGGTAGGTAGGAGAACGTAAAGAGACAGTAGGAGGGAATTCTAGTAAGTGCGTCTGCAGGGGGCCAAGATTATCCAGAGTGCTATTCATATGCTTCTTTAAGCAAATGTGTCTTAAGGTGGGTCTTAAAGGTGGATATATAGTGAAGCCTCAGACCTGCCTGGTCTCCGGATTTTATCCTCTATCATACTGTATATATAAATATACATCTTAATTCTTTAGGGTTTCCTTGTATTTTTGCCCTATACGTCTGAATCCTGTTGCTGTAATTAACTCCTCTGCTGGGAGGCTGTATCGTGCACCCTGTCCTATGAAAGACTTTTTCATGCCCTCCTTGAATGTCCCCCCGAACCCCAGTGTCACAGCGTCCCCCCTCTGTCCTGTATCTTAAAGCAACGTTCTGTGGTTTCAGACTTTGCTGCAAAAGGGTGAGATGTGCGTGAGGGTGTACCCGGGGATCAGGCCATTATTGTCGCACTGACTCAAACACAAACTCTGTGACACTGACACACACACATTGTGGCACTGATACAAACTCACACTGACATACGCCTATTGTAACACTGACCCAAATACTGTGAACTTGACACTGACACAAACACAGTGACACTAGCACACTGTGACGCTGACACACAAACACAGTGACACTTGCACACTGTGACGCTGGTACACTGACACAAAAAGTGACACTAGCACACTGTGACGCTGGTACACGGACACTGACACAAACACAGTGACACACCACCCCGCTCACACCACTGCTCCGCTCGCTTCACCCGCTCCCCCACCCCCTCTCCATCACCCGCCCCGGGCAGGCAGGTAGCCACGGGAACCGGGGCAGAGGGGGGACACCTCCCTCCTCCCCCCGATCGGGTGCGCGGTGGCTTTTTTTTGTTTTTTTAATTAGCACGACCGCGGAGGGAACAATGGCCGCTCTCGGATCTAAGCTCATTTCTGAGCTGCACTCTGATTGGAGGCTGTGCGGTCACGTGACCGCACCTCCTCTCCAGCAAGCGTTGAAACACAGATTTGCCTGTAGCCAAAAGCTGAGCGAGGTTCCGCAAGCGTAAGCTTTCACTCAGAATGGCACCATAATATATAATGGGCCAGATTATATGCTAAGCGAGCCTCAGCAAGCACTACGACACTATAAACAAACTAGCAGCGCTATACAAGAACATGCTATTATAATTATTATCACACACTGATAACAAGACATACACACATACATACACACATGCCGGCAGTGACACACACACAGGGCATGCCGGCAGTGACCCACACACACACAAAGCGCATGCCGGCAGTGACACACACACACAAAGCGCATGCCGGCAGTGACACACACACACACAGCGCATGCCGGCAGTGACACACACACAGGGCATGCCGGCAGTGACCCACACACACACACACAGCGCATGCCGGCAGTGACACACACACAGGGCTTGCCGGCAGTGACCCACACACACAGCGCATGCCGGCAGTGACATACACACACAGTGCATGCCGGCAGTGACACACACAAAGCGCATGCCGGCAGTGACATACACGGGGCATGCCGGCAGTGACATACACGGGGCATGCCGGCAGTGACATACACGGGGCATGCCGGCAGTGACATACACGGGGCATGCCGGCAGTGACATACACGGCGCATGCCGGCAGTGACATACACGGCGCATGCCGGCAGTGACATACACGGCGCATGCCGGCAGTGACATACACGGCGCATGCCGGCAGTGACATACACACACGGCGCATGCCGGCAGTGACACACACGGCGCATGCCGGCAGTGACATACACGGCGCATGCTGGCAGTGACATACACACACAGTGCATGCCGGCAGTGACATACACGGCGCATGCCGGCAGTGACATACACACACGGGGCATGCCGGCAGTGACATACACGGGGCATGCCGGCAGTGACATACACGGGGCATGCCGGCAGTGACATACACAGCGCATGCCGGCAGTGACACACACAGCGCATGCTGGCAGTGACACAGACAGCGCATGCTGGCAGTGACACAGACAGCGCATGCCGGCAGTGACACACAGACAGCGCATGCCGGCAGTGACACACAGACAGCGCATGCCGGCAGTGACATACACACACACAGCGCATGCCGGCAGTGACATACACACACACAGCGCATGCCGGCAGTGACACACACGCACACACACAGCATGCCGGCACTGACACACACGGGTACTTGTGTCTCTGTATTACCGGCTCAGCAGGAGCCCCGCTCGGCTCTGCCGGATCATGTCCTGGCCGCAGTGTTTCTAGCCTCCCTGGCTCCCTGCCTGCTGACAAGTGACCTCTCCGCTTCCCACCATCCCGCATCCCCATTGGTGGGAGCCCGAGCAAGATCACACGGGATTGGCTGAGCCGTACGAATGAACTCATGCCTTGGCGAGGGGACAGCGGCACATGTGGTTAATCGGCTTGAACTGCCAGGCTGTGTGTTATGTACAGTACACTCTTATTGTATAGTGTATCTATGCATGCGCGGTGCAAAGCTATGATGTCTGTGTTAGGAATGCATTCATGTTATGTGTGCTATGTATTTATGGATGAGAGGCAAGAATATGTGGTGATACTGTATACAGTATTTCTGCGTGGTGAATATATAGTATATGTAATGTAACTGTGATAACCAGTATGTCTGTGTGCAATGTATTTATGTAATGTATATGTATGTTTGCTAGTGTTATATATGCTGTGTGTGGTATATATATGTATGTTTGTGCAATGTATGTGTCTGTAGTGTAGGTGGGCGATACATCTGTGTGAGATGTATGGATATGTAGTGTAGGTTTGCGATATATGTATGTGCCGGGCCATGCAAGGGTATTCAGCGCCCTAAGCGAACCTTAAGCCTTGCGCCCCCCTTCACACTAAACTTTCTTCTTTTGTTTATGTATGTTACATCCAAATTCGTAGTCCCCCATTCTCTCTATCACCCTCCCCTCTTCATCTTTTACACCCTTCCTCCTCATCAAGGAAGGATTAAGACCCCCGGGGGCTCCTAGGCACCAAGACTTTGGGGGGCGTTTCTCACAGTTTATGTTTAATAAAAAACACTCCACCTCCCCCAATACATACAATAACACCCTACCCCAATACATATACATATAATGGACCCCACCCCAAATAAATATACATACAATAACCCTCCCCCAATACATACAATGACCTTCCCCCAATACATATGTGATGTAGGGGGTAACAAGGCTCTCAAAGGTTAAGCCCGTTTTTGGTTACCCCTGATCCGTATATAAGGGTTCAAGAGAGTTAGCTCTTGGGCCCAGTAACATTGTAACTTTCCAATGCATAACATGTAATAAAAATATTTTATGTGTTTTTATTTTTCCGGGCATGTCAGCGAGCGGGGATTGCTAGGGCATTAGTTTCAAGGGGGATTTTGCAGAGGAATTGTTGTCAGAATGTGCCTAGGTAGTTGGGGTCCGGAGTTGTCGGTTCCCCTAAAATGTACCCGGGAATGATGCTTGATTTTCGGATACATGTAGGCACATTGTCCCGGCAATATCTCCCCCTGAAAATGCTTGCGCAACTCACCGCTAGGATTCCCTGCTTCAGCATAGCCCAGAAAGGTAAATGGGGCACAGGGATGAAAAGTGTCTCTGTAACTGAAGGGATCCCTAGGTTAAGGGGGTACCCCAGTTAATGCCCAGGTAGCTCAGAACCTGTATTGGGTCTGTGGGTGCTCCAACCGTAGATGAGGTTGTGAGGGGACTCTCAGAGTCCAAGCTAAGTCCAGTAGATAGTGTAAAGCCTGCTAGAAATAAAAGTACATCTTTCTATTCTATTCCCCATACCCAGGGACTTAGGGATGTATTAAAGTATAGTTTAATTAATACATTGTAATGTACTGTTGTGTACTGTAAGGCACTGGGACTTTCGGAACCGATGTTCAAACAGACTGCCAGGGCTAACCCATAGGTGCCAGTAAGTCTGCTTGACATCGTAGTTCAAAGTAGCCAGAGATGCAGGTGTGAAAGCCATTTGGGTAGCAGGGAAGGGCTCAAGTACTTAGGTACGGAGGACAATGGCAGTCGTCCGGCTGCCATTTGTTCTGTCAGACCAAGTGGAGCCTGACCGAGCGGGTGGCATTGAGATAGCCAGGGACAGAGGTAACAAACTTGTGCATGTCCCTTGGCAATTTCATATTTCCCGCTGGCCCGGCTTTTCAGACGGGCTTGGCTCTGATTGGCTACTGAGAAAGTTCCCATCCGATGATTGGCTGCTGAGTTTCATGAATGAAACTCAGAATACTATAAGAAATGTCTGAGCCTATGAGATTAGAGATTCCCAGTAGAAAGAGCACAGGCGGGCTTTTCAAAGTTGCTCTTGCGCAAATAGCAGAGCAAGCGGCTTCGATTTCAAGCCAGGAAAGCCTGCCTGCCAGATTCTAAGTCCAGCTTTTTGCGAACAAGTTCTCAACAACGAACGTAGCTGTCGCAGCTGGGATTTGATGCAGATTTTGGTTCCAGACAATCAGTGGTAGCTCGCGGTCAAGAAAAGTCCAAGTTCTCAGAAGAGAAGGGAGTGGTGGCGTGTGGAACTTCACGCCGATTTAGGAACCAGGAGATTCCGGGCTAAATCCCGGTCAGGGTAACACTCTTATTTAAAGTTTCCTGCACCTAGGAGAGTCTAGTTTTCGACCCCCAGTAATTGTGTTTTTCATCTGTATTTTGTGTATCATAGTGTGTAAGCGAATTTGTGCAAATAAATTACAATTTAATTATCGTGTTTTGCTCAATGAATGATCCTGGTAAAAAGGTGTAAACTGCCTGGTCTCCCGTGACAACATACAGTAACTCCTTCCCCCAATACATACAATAACCCTCCCCTAATACATATATAGAGGGGGAGTAAAGCTTCATTCTTGCAGCAGACGCCTGAGTCAGAGTAAGCAGAGGCTGCTGCTGGAGCCTGTAGATTGCAGCAGGAGACAAATCGCTGGGATGGCGTTTGGGGAAAGCAGGCTCATTTTATCCTACTCAAGTGTTTTCCTAACGTTCTCAGACTATCTGAAGTTTTCATCAGGGAGATTTTTCGTCTTCATGGAACACCTCTAGTCATCGTCTCGGATCGTGGATCACAGTTCATTTCAAAATTCTGGAGGGCCTTCTGCCAACAACTGGGCACTGCCCTTCATTTTTCCTCTGGGTACCATCCTCAAACCAATGGTCAAACCGAATGGACCAATCAATCCCTCAAGCAGTTCATCCGCTGTTTAATTTTGGACGCTCAGGACAATTGGACAGACCTTCTGCCATGGACTGAATTTTCCCATAATAATTTGCAATACGAATCCACACAAGAATCTCCCTTCTTCACTAACTATGGATTTCATCCTCCAGCCCTCGATACCTCAGTCCCCAAATCTGGGGTTCCGGCAGCGGAGAACAGGATTCAATATCTTCAGGAGTCCTGGGAAAAAAATCAGGAAAACCTAAGAAACGCTGTATCTATGCAGAAGAAGCAGGCAGATCGCCATCGTCGTGAGACTCCCAATTGCAGAACAGGTCAAAAGGTCTGGCTTTCGACAAAAAACATCTGCCTGAAGGTACCCACCCCAAAGTTGGCACAGAGGTTCATTGGACCTTTCGTCATCACCGAAAAGGTTAATCCAGTGGCCTACCAGTTGTAGCTGCCAGCGTCGATGAAAATACCATCAGTGTTTCACGTGACCCTGCTGAAACCTTTCGTTCAGGATCCTCACTCATCCGCTCCGGGTTCACCTCCTCAACCTATCCTAATAGAAGGTCAGCAAGTTTTTGAGGTCCAGGCTATCCTGTATTCCAAAATTTCCAGGGGAGGACTCCAGTACCTGGTACATTGGAAAGGCTTAGATCCTGAGTAACGTGAATGGATTCCCCGGGAACAATTACACGCCTCAAGGCTTATCCGGGACTTTCACCTTAAATACCCTTCCAGATCATCCCTGGGTCGACCGGAGGTCGCCCCTGAAGGGGGGGGCACTGTCAGGATCAGGCTTAGATACCGCCTCCCAGATGCATCACACAGCAGTGGTGCCAGGCACCACATGCCGCACAAGGCAGAACCCAGGAGGGACAGACTCCAAGCTCCACCCTCCTGATGTGCCCGCTGGTGACAAGGGTGACACGTGCCACACGCGCGCATGCCGAGCTGTTGGCAATAGTGCTAGGATCAACATCAGTTGTTCATCACCTGCTGCGCATTCCCTTCCCTCCTTTCAGCACACAATGTATGTTTTATGACCTCACTCCCTTCAGCCTTCCTATTGGGCCCCAGTCCTTTATATGCTCGGTCAGCCCCTAGGCAATTGACTGAGTATAAACTTTGTTTTATTTACGCACGTTAAGTACGCACGCTCACGGACCTTGCGTGGCCTTATCCCCGTCCGCGGATTCGGACCCCGCCCCCCGCTCTGACGCATGGTGGGTGCGTTCGGCCAGCTTCCTTGCTGACGCGCGGTCCAAGCCCCGCTCTGGTGATGGAAAGGAGTGACGCTCACTCTCGGATCTGCCCCCTGACCTCCGTGACACGTGTGGGTCGCCGCGCGATTGGTCCCACCCCCTCTTGCTCTAAGGACATTCAGAATCGGAGTGGGAGTGATGCGCACTCCAGGCCCCGCTCCCTGACCTCTGTGATGCGCGTGGGTCAGCGCGCGAGCAGTTCCGCCCCCATTCCCGATTAGGCTGTGTCATAGGGCACACCTGTGTGCACCAGCAGCCTATCGGTGCTTACTTCCTGGTTCTGCCCTGGCTGGCTATTGGAGGCTCTGCCTTTATGTACCTTGAGTCTACTCTAATTTCTTGCTGAGCATAGTCTAGTGTGATGCCGTGCCTTGCTGCATTCCAGTTCCTGTGAACTTGCCTTGCCTTGCTGATTTACCTCTTGTTGCCTACCTGGCTTGTCTTTTGGATTCCGCACCTCTCCTCTCCTGATCCGGCTATGAACGACCATTCTCCTGTCTCCAGTCCTGACCTTGGCTAAGTATACTAACGATCCGATACTCTCCTATCCTGAACCTGGCTACGTAACCCGACTATCCGCTACTCTCCAATCCTGAACATGGCTACGCACTCCGACGATCCGCAACTCTCCACTCCAGACCTGGCAAGTACTTACACAACTCTCAAATCTATAACCTTGACCTGGCTTGAACGACTACTCTACATCCTAGGCGCGCCCGCGTGGCTGTGGTTCGGCGTTAACCAATTCCCTACCTCAGCACTGCGGTCGTGCTTCGTTTGTGGTGAGCTACGCGTTACACTAGCTACTCGTTGCCACTGCGTTGCTTTGCCTTGTCTCTCGTCGTGACCTCAGCTTGTACCTGAACCCCTGCCTTCTTAGACCCCTAGACCTTGGCTCGCTTCTGTACTCCCGCTCTCTCCACTCCTTGACCACAGCTACGGATATACGACT
Source organism: Ascaphus truei (assembly GCF_040206685.1). Lineage (NCBI taxonomy): Eukaryota > Metazoa > Chordata > Amphibia > Anura > Ascaphidae > Ascaphus > Ascaphus truei. Next base: position 433,210,093 of record NC_134484.1, on the reverse strand, counting down.
ACTCTCCACTCTCCAACCCCTGACTACGGCCCCATGACCTACCTGAACTCTCCTACCCTGACCCGGTTCCACAACACTAACTCTGCAGTCCGGACTCGGTCTCGTGTTGTAGGTCGGTAGTTATATACACCCCACATCAGCCCCGCGGTCTTGTCCTGTTTGTGGTGAGCACACGTTACAGGCAGGTGGGGGAAAGCAACAGAGATGTCCACAGGAAGGACGGGAAGCCGGGGACCCCGGATCTCTCCAGTTTTAGCCGGGTTCAGTCGGCGACAGCTGACAAAGGGAAAGAAATCAAGATGGTGCCGATTTGAGCGTACGGGAGCTCGCAGCACCAGCCCCAAAGAAGGAGGCTGCTGGATCAGGAGCAGGATGGGTAAGGGAACAATTCCCTATTGGGTGCTCTAATGCCTGGTCAAAGGTTGTGGAAAATGAAATCCTCTTAAAATAAATGTAAGAGCAGGATCAGTTCCCCTTTACTCTCTTTTTGCACTCTTCTTATCACAGTGTGACTCTAGCCTATAAAACATGTGGCAGGCATAGCCCAAAGCAAGTATATACATACGGTAAGGAGCTCTAGGAATCAGGAGATTGTAAACCGCTGACCTGACCAGTGAGTAATGTACTCTTCTTCAGTGATCCCTCTCTGGGTGGGTCCGCAGACATCCCGTGGCTCCATGTCCTCTCAGTGATCAAACAGCATACCACACTGGCTAGGAGATGAGTCACATTCAGAAATACTCTTTTTCATATACTCACACTACCGGAGCTTTTTTGTCCCGCTTCGGTGTGAGGCTTGTTGGGGGAGATCCCGTTCCGTCGCGTGCTTCAATCCCAAACGACAGCAATGGCAAAGAATGGGATGTAGGATTGAGCACTGCAAAAATAGTTTTTGCTGTGCTCACTCCTACATCCCCTTCTTTGCCATTGCTGGATCAGAAGGAGAAGCCCTGGAGAGACAAGCAACGCTGAGAAACTCAGCAAACAGGGACACTGCAGGAAAAGAATCACAGGTGACAGCTGCTGCTGTGAGAGAGACAGTCACTGCAGAGGAAGACACGGTGATCACAAAGCAGGATCTGCAGTGTATGCTTAGAGAAATGCAAATGTTTTTCCTGTCAGCTCTGGTGATATTGTCCATTTGACGGACCTCTGCGGAGGTGAAAAGTGGGAGCGCTTGCTTGCGTCAGTATTAACCCTTGTCCCATATGCAGGTCACGTGCTTGCAGGGGTGTCGTACATGACAAATTAATATCTGTCGCTTATTACCTCTTAAACATACAGTGTGTGATGTCAGAACGTGCCCTTCGGTGACATAATTACAGATTTGTAACTTTTATTATGCAGAGGCGATGACATCACAGGATATTCAAATTTTTAATTAAGTCACTCTTGGTTTGATACCTTCTGTAGCCATGTCCCCTTGCCATTCAGGCAGATTAGGCAGTGAGGCATTTAAAGTGAGCTTTTAAGTGATAAATACAGTTAGACTATAGTTAATATACTCACTTTCTTCATGCAATGACCAATAACCTCAGCTGATATGACATGGATCTAATTGCATACTCTTCACAGGTATGTTCCTGATGCTGTGCAAATCCTGTGTAAAAGCCTGACTGTGGCCTTGTAGAATTGATATAAGTATGTTCCTGATGCTGTGCAAATCCTGTGTAAAAGCCTGACTGTGGCCTTGTAGAATTGATATAAGTATGTTCCTGATGCTGTGCAAATCCTGTGTAAAAGCCTGACTGTGGCCTTGTAGAATTGATATAAGTATGTTCCTGATGCTGTGCAAATCCTGTGTAAAAGCCTGACTGTGGCCTTGTAGAATGGATATAAGTATGTTCCTGATGCTGTGCAAATCCTGTGTAAAAGCCTGACTGTGGCCTTGTAGAATTGATATAAGTATGTTCCTGATGCTGTGCAAATCCTGTGTAAAAGCCTGACTGTGGCCTTGTAGAATTGATATAAGTATGTTCCTGATGCTGTGCAAATCCTGTGTAAAAGCCTGACTGTGGCCTTGTAGAATTGATATAAGTATGTTCCTGATGCTGTGCAAATCCTGTGTAAAAGCCTGACTGTGGCCTTGTAGAATTGATATAAGTATGTTCCTGATGCTGTGCAAATCCTGTGTAAAAGCCTGACTGTGGCCTTGTAGAACTGATATAAGTACTGTATGTTCCTGATGCTGTGCAAATCCTGTGTAAAAGTCTGACTGTGGCCTTGTAGAATTGATATAAGTTAGTATGTTTGAATGTAAAAAGTAAATTTTTTTTTCCTCTTAACTCTGTGCTGTTAATTGACCAAATGGAACAAGCTGATTTATTGGGGAGGAGGAGGGTCATGTGACTGTTTTTTCTGTATAATACCAACACCTTTGCTGCATTAGGCAGTGAGGCATTTAAAGTGAGATTTTAAGTGATAAATACAGTTAGACTACAGTTTGACGAGGTGACTGGGGACTGGATCTACTGCAAACTCTTTTACTCAATGCAACAAACGGTAAACTATTCAGATCACACTATGATCCCATGCTTCCTAACCTGCATATTTTAACCCCCCACCCCTTTACAACTTATTCACTGCAGTCTCTCCCAAAACAGACTGCACAATACACTGAAACCCTGAATTGACTCTAGCATTGCAATACAGCTAAACATTTGACAAGGAACAGGCACACACCTGATGTTTAGTCTGCTCACACTCACTCTGCTCACAACAGCTCCTTGCAGCACTGCCTACCTCTGGCATCATGAACCTGCTATGTATTTTAACTTTTTTCCCTCTATCCACTACAAACTCCTCCATCCAGGCCCACACCCAACATCACCATACACCCTGGACTACTCAGAAGCCTTGCACTATCTACTGAATGTTGGTGAAGAACTCTAAAAACCAGCACACCAACCACTGCTCACTCAAATGGCAAACACCACAAATTTACAACTTGCAAACAACTACCCACATTTCTACTCATACTATTACTCTCTTTAGCAGGTGATATTGAACCTAACCCAGGTCCTCCCATTTCAGCTCTGTCCCATGCCCCTGAGAATTCCACCTTTAAAGTCCAAAAAGGGCTATCTGTCGCCCATCTAAACATCCGGAGCCTGCTGCCCAAACTGGACGAACTAAGGGCATGGTGCCTTATGCATAAACCAAAAGCCATCGTTCTTACGGAAACATGGCTATCCCCTAAAACCCCTGATGCAAACATTGCCATTCAGGGATACTCCATTTTTAGAAGAGATAGGTCAAAGAGAGGAGGAGGGGTGTTATTTTATATTGCAGACACATTACAATTTACACTGTTAAATTGCCCACCAAGCCCATCCTCTTTTGAAATTCTAGTTGGCAAAATCTGCCTCCCCTTTTCTAAGCCCATCTTGCTTGCTGGCATCTACCGCCCCCCTAAAGCCCCTCTACAATCCCTGACTGATATCACCCAATTTCTTGGCTCCATTTCCTCTCTGAATGAGAAGAGTGAGCTGCTAGTTCTTGGGGATTTCAACTTCAATTGGCTTGACCCTAAAAACCACAAAATTCAGATACAACTCAAGTCACTTAACCTATCGCAACTCATTTCCCAACCCACACGGATAAACCTGAAATCGCACAACCATTCCTTGCTAGACTGGATTCTCTCCTCAAACCCCAGCAGAATCCAATCCTCTGGCATCCTTCCTGATATTTTCAGTGACCATGCAATAGTGTACTGTGTAAGGAAAATTAAACCGCCCCATTCAATCCCTAAAGTTCTCCTCACTAGAACATTTAAATTTTTTAACCCACAACAGTTTCTGGATGACCTTACCAACTGCCCATGGCACAAAATCGATTTAATTCCCGACCCTGATTCTGCGCTCGACTATTTCCAATCCGAGTTCTTAAAACTCTGCGATACCCATGCTCCACTACGCAAAATAAGAGTACGGGGGGCCCACCTTCCATGGGTTACACCAGACCTTATAGCACTCTACCAGCTCAGGGATGCCTTGTGGATAAGCTACAAAGTAACTGGCACTACCAAGGATCTCAATCACTACAGATGCATGCGGAACATGTGCACAAGGCAAACAAGGCATGCAAAAGCACAATATTACTCTGACAATCTCCACCAGAATACATCAAACCCAGCTAACTTCTGGAAGGTTATCAACAATATATTCCAGCCTCCTAACCATCAACAACCAAGTCATATCACTAAGGGGGATATTACTCTGACAAACCCCACTGACATTGCAAATGCATTCAATGATTACTTTGTGGGGTATGCCACTAACTTATTAGCGAAACACAGCCCAAACCACAAACCTGAATCTCATCCTGGGAGTACCCCTACAGTCCCACCCTGTCCCAACACTGCCCACAATTTTCAATTTGGCCCAGTATCTGAAGAGGAGATTATACAAGCGCTCCTCAAACTAAAACTAAGCAGCCAATGTGGACCCGACTTACTACAATCTAGGTTCCTACGACTTGGTGCCCCAGCCATTGCCAAACCAATTGCGTCCATAGTCAACTCTATCCTGTCTGCAGGCCACATCCCTAAGACCTGGAAAACTGCCAGAGTTGTCCCAATCTTCAAAAGTGGGGACAAAAACACTGTCTCAAACTACAGGCCAATCTCACTTCTCCCAATTCTATCCAATCATGGAAAAATGTGTCCTCTCCCAATTAACCGATTTCTATACCAAGACAAATTTCCCTAGCCAATTCCAATCTTGGTTTCGTCCCAAACACTTCACCGTAACTACCCTGCTAAAAGTTTGCAATGAAATCCAGTGTGGAATGGAACAGGGACAACTCACTGGTGCAGTATTCCTAGATTTTGCAAAGGCGTTTGACACAGTTGATCATGCTATCCTGCTTAACAAACTCCAGAGCTCTGGAATAGGGAAGCATGCTTTAAAATGGTTTCAGTCCTACCTATCAGGAAGATCCCAACATGTGTCCATCTCAGGCTCTAACTCCAACCCCCTGGATATCACCTGTGGTGTCCCGCAAGGCTCTGTTCTGGGGCCCCTACTCTTCTCAGTGTTCATTAATGATCTTCCCACAGCTTGTAAGGAAGCCTCAATACACATGTATGCAGATGACACAATCCTATATGCACACAGCCATAGCCTCTCTGACCTTCAACACATACTTCAGTCTGACTTTTTGAGACTCGAAAACTGGATTTCCCAAAACAAACTGTTTTTAAACACTGACAAGACTGTAACAATGGTATTTGGGACCAAGACTAAATTTGTAAAGCTTCCAGTGACTGAGCTCCTGATTAGAACCAACGCTAACACCACCCTAACACCTGTCACTAGTTTTAAATACCTGGGCTTATGGTTTGACTCCCACTTATCATTCGGGATGCACATTGATACCCTGACAACCAAGACCTATGCCAAACTAGGGGTACTTTACAGGAACAAATCCTCCCTAAGTCTCCTGGTCAGAAAGCGTATCGCACAGCAGATGCTAATGCCAATTATTGACTATGGAGACATAGTATATGGCTCGGCTCCTCAAACCCACCTTAGCAAACTTGACACCCTCTACAATTCAATTTGTCGTTTTGTTCTCCAATGCAACTACAACACACATCACTGTGAAATGCTCAAAGAACTAGATTGGTCATCACTCGAGTCTAGGCGCAAAGTTCACCTTTCCTGTCTTGCCTTTAAATTATTCATGGGTAAGCTACCCAGCTATCTGAACAAGCTCCTCACCCCTACCACTTGCAGCACCTATCACCTGAGATCAGACTCCAAAACTATTCATGGTCCCAAAGCTCAACAAAGTATCCGGACGTTCCTCCTTCTCCTTCCGTGCACCCCAAAACTGGAACAACCTACCAGAGACTCTCACATCCACCACCAGTTTAAGTTCTTTCAAATCTAAGGCTGTCTCACATTTTAACCTGGTCTGTAACTGTTTCATACGCTCATAATATATATTTTCTTTAACTGTGCACGCAATGTCTTGTATATAATGTATACCCTGTTCATTTATGTAACTGTACTTGAAACCATGTATTATTTGTTTTACTCTGTGCCCAGGACATACTTGAAAACGAGAGGTAACTCTCAATGTATTACTTCCTGGTAAAATATTTTATAAATAAATAAATAATTCATAAATCCCCTGCAGAGTAATGCTTTGAAGCTAGCTGTAAAACGACCATGTTTATAAACTTGTTACAGGAGCCACAGGATAACCCGCCGGTTAAATTCTGTTTGAAACCCAGCACCCATGCTTGATTACAATTGATAGTTATTTTTCTATTTCTGTTAATTGTTTGCACTAAATTGTTTGCTATTTGGATGGCTTGTTTTTAGTACATTTGTGGAATGATTAGCGGTTTTATTTCTGGATTGTTTTGTTGGTTAGCTGTTTCTTTAATTATGTATTCTAGTATTTTGCTATAACATAATAATTATTCTTTTGCGGTTTTGGTGTTAGAATAATTTTATTGATGTGTAGTTGAGGCTTTTAAGTTCATTTATTCTTGTGCTGTTTAGGTGCTTGTTTATTTCTTTAATTGTTGTGTATTGTTGTGCTTGATTGTTTTAATAGGTTGGCCATTGACTGCTATAGTGGCTTATCATGCCCATATTATATGGGTATGATGTACCACTATGCCAATCAATGGGTAGAGGGTGGGTATAGTTACTATAGCGGTTATTAATCGCTCAGGTGATTAAGGGGTTAGAGGCCATTAGATTTTATTTTTTTCTTGTACTCTTGCTGCCAACGGAGGACATGGACCTGGAGTATGCTGATGAGGACACCCTTCATGATGGTAGCGGTAAGTAGAAAGTTTTATTTACTGTATTTATCATGGCTGGCTAATGTTTGATTTTGAATGGGTAAATGAGCTATTATCCATATCTTGATAGTAGTAATTTGGCCATTACTGTACTGCATGTGTTCGGGGGGTTGTTGAGGGTAGAGGAGGTGGGTAGTAGGGTTGTTGTGTTTATTTTTGTTTATTGGGGGTAGCGAGACTGGTTAACCCCTTCGTTCCCACCACTATGGTAGTGAAGGGTTTAACTCCTCCCGCAAACATCCTGGCAGGCCTAACCACACACCATGGGGCTAGAAGCCCCCTTCATCCACTCCCTCTGCCCCCAATAAACAGGCTAATGCAGTTGAACCCCTTCATTGCCTTAGCGGATAGTCACTAAGGTAATGAAGCTGTTTTAATAACAATTTTATTACTAGAGTACGTGAGTAGGGGTTCTCCGGAGCAGAACCGTATTGATGTGAGGTCCGGGAACCCTGCTTCCCGAGAAACAGGCCCCATAATGGGGTGCCGGTATCTCCTATGCATTGAAATGTCTCATGTCACATGAACGGGACATTTAAATGCATAGGAGATACCGGCACCCCATAACCGGGGGCCTGTATCTCGGGAAGCATGGGGTCCCCGGACCGGAAATCAATGCGGTTCTGCTCCAGAGACCCCCTGCTCCCGTACACTAGTATTAAAATTGTTATTAAAACTGCAGGTAGACGAATAAGGCCTTTTTAGATAGGCGAATATCACATCGCTGCTCCTCGACAGTTTTGAGCATTTAGCTATCGCTGGTCTTCAGAATCTTTCTGAATACCGTGATAACACCGCTGAAAAAACTGGCGGCATAAGAGGCCCTGCAAGATGATTTATGAAGGCTACTAGCATAGGCCCCATTATATTTTAACTTCAAACTGTAGGTCATTAACCCTTTAATCACCAAATGATTAAAATACATAATACCGCATGACATTATCATGACACCCGTCTTCAACTGTATCTGGACCATCTCCAAGGAAATTAAAGCTGGCTGCAGCGGTCTACCATCGATCGCCTCCAAACCTACTGGAACCTCCTTCTTAATTAAAGGGATTCTGTGTTTCTCGACAAAACTCTGGTAGGTGAAGTTGCCGCCTGACCTGGAGTCCAAGAAAGCCTGCGCCTTGACTGCGAAGGATTCCCCGATCAATTCGATAGGAAGTAGGAACCTAGTTGGAGCCTAATGGGTAGGCCTGAAGGAGAAGAGTGTTTCCAGTGTGACTGTCCCAGATTTCAATGGGAAGGGGCATTTCCCTACATATTGGGACAAAGAAGAGCCTGATGTCGGGCAAGACTGCAATACATACATAATTCGGCACCTTTCCTGCAGTGCTTGTCGCTGGCCGATAGCTTATACTTCCCAGCTGCATTAGTTCCTCTGACTCCGGGAAGTTATCAGGAATGGAGGGAACTGAACGAGGTTGGAAGGAGCGAATGCTTCCTCTGCACTGGGCTCTCCCGGCTCTCTGTTCCTGCAGACGTTGATCCATGCGGATGCAGAGGGCGATAAGATCCTCAAATTCTGTTCAAGCGTGGACAGCTCGTCCTTGAAGCTCTCGGAGAGACCTTGCCAGAAGACCGTGACTAGTGCCTCGTTATTCCAGTCGGTCTTGGTGGTGAGAGTCCGAAACTCGATCATGTAGCGTTTGACCGAACAGGAGCCTTGTGAGACGTCCAAGGGGGAAGAGGAAGCCGTCACTTTACGCCCCGGTGTGTCGAAGACCCGCCGGAGATCCTGAGTGAATAGGAACAGATTATTAGTGAGGTCCGGTCTATTTTCCCAAATAGGTGATGCCTTGGCCAAGGCTTCATCCATCAGGAGGGACATAGTGTACGCCACCCCGGAACGCTGCGATATAGACCGGGAGTGTAACAGTTCAAATTGAATGGAACACGGGTTTAAGAAAACCTGACAGCCGAGTGGATCCCCGCCATACTGGTTAGGAGTGGGGAGTCATGGTTCAGATGAGGCGTGGGCAGTGACTGGTTCCGTAACTACCGCTGCGGTGGGGCAGGGGATGCCGATGAACACTGTACCTGTTCCGATGCTGACTGTACGATAGTCTGGAGCTGATCCATCTGTTTCTCGTTCTGGTCCAGGTATAGTTCAAGTTTATGGGCCAAGACTCGACCCACCTCAGTGGGGTCCATGTTTGCAGAGCTGAGCATACGGTAAGGGGTGCTCACCAGAAACAGGACAGAACCGCAAGGCCAAGGTGGGGATATTGATACAACGAATCAATATTGTAGGTGGAAAAACCAAACCTGTTTCTGGTGCATCAGAAAAACCTTGGTGCTAGCCGTTGATGTATTAAACAACATCTATGTGTGGAAACAGAGCAGGAATCCGAATATAGTCCATAAAGCCAAACAATCAAAAGCCCGTAATAGCAAATGGAATGACTGGATGAGTGTATCTGGTGTTGCTAGACCATAGGTAATGGGGGGCGGTTGACTGGAGACCCGCTAAAAAGTGAGAAGTCCATCCCACCTTCACAACATCAGCCAAATAGGTCACACCACACACAAACAGTGTCCAACTGGCATAATGCTTGTAATAAATGATAGAACTCACGATAAGCAGTCTGTGGGTTGATTCCTGAGTAGTGTGCTTCTTGGCAATGAACGAAGATCAGCGGGAATTCCAAAAGCCGGAAACAGCGGGGCACAACAAAAAAATAGCAACAGCTGGAAGTGGGGACCGAGAAAAACAATTATTGTGCTCTATAAGCAAACATTAAGGCAGGGGTGCACAAACTTCCTGTGCTACGCCCCCCTGCCTTTTCCTCTCACGACCGCGCCCCCCTTACCTTCAATGGAGAGTCAAATGACGCAGCGAGGTCATGTGACGTCATGTCACGTGACTCGCAGCGTCATTTGATGTCACGTCTCCATGGTAACGGGCGTCATTTGACGCCGCGTTGCCATGGAGACGCGTGGACAAGAACAGGTAAGTCAATTTACAGAAGCCTTGCGCTCTTAGTGTGGGGCCTCTGTAACCACGTGCCCCTCCCCCCCAATAAAGTCTCGTGCCCCCCTGGTGGGTGCACCTCCCAGTTTGCGCACCGCTGCATTAAGGTACAGGTATGTCCTCTGACGCATTTGTTGTATCCTTATATAGCGGACTCAGGCTAAAGTGTAAACCACAAAGCGGATGGATAGAATAAGTCAATCAACCACAGGTGATATGAAACCCGAGAGAGAAATTCAATTGGTTGAAGTATCTGCTACAGGATACACCCTCCACCACACTGAAATACTTGATTAAAAGCAAACATATCAAAATTAAAAGAGAAAAGTTAAAATATTATAAAAATATACAACATAAGATGTATCAAATATCATTAAAAAAAACAGCAGTACATATTCATGGCTGAATAAATCAAATGATTCACAAAGGTGGGAATAATGAAAACATTATAAATATGCAGAAAATAGAACCGGTATTAGAAAAATATATGTGAGAGATGGAGAATGGAGATATAATAACCACAGATGTTGAGGTTACACTTCAGACATCTATTGATACAGAAATGATGGCATTCTTCATAGAATCAAGCAATGTATCTAGTGACAGTTAAAAGACCATATACAGTATGAGAGAAAGGGAAGGGGCTGAATATCTGTCCCCCAGTTTATTTATATCCCCTTCTGATACACATATTCGTGGAATTCCTATGGGTTTCCACAAATGTGGTCATGGTGGAGATTGTAAATATGCGAAGCCCATCACCAAAATGAATGCTCCACATTCCAGATTTCATCACAGAATTAATACTTTCATCAATTGTCACACGAGTTTTGTGATCTATATGCTGAAATGTGGATGTGACAAAGGGTACATTGACTGTACCATGAGACCATGATTATCTGACACACCTCCTTTTTACCCGTGTCAGAACATTGTCCTACCCAAGCTAAGAGGAGTAGATATCCCATTAATTATGACTGCCACGGAGAATTTGAAGAAGTGAAAATATCGGCAAGTATATTTCTCATTTTTCAATCCCCTTTACTAATTGGTGGCTCTTCTCTGTACTTTTTCTAGTTCCATAATGTCTTTTTTTATGGAGTGGTTCCCATATTCAAGGTGTGGCTTTTCTAATGTTTTATACTGGTGAATAAGTATGTTTTCTTGCATTCCTTCAATTCCCTGTTTGATACAATCTTATTTGCCTTTGCAGCTACTGTCTGATAATGGGCACTATTGCTAAGCCTGCAGTCTACAAGCACACCCTTCTCCATCAAGGATTCACCGAATTGTGCTTAATTTAATATGTTTGTCGCCTATTTTTTTTTAACATGCAACAATCGCTGTCTGCCTATGTCACTTACCATTATCAGTGCCCCGGGCCACCACCACCAGTAAGGCGGAAATGTTGTCAATTAGCACAACTACTACCACTAGAGGTAGCACTAGGGTGTGGCATTGGTAGGTTGGCATCGACACAGTGCCTGGCTTGTTGTGTTTATTAATATATGTACGTCTGTCTCCGTCCCAAACCAGTTACTGTTCCATCTCTCAGTAACACAAGGGTGGGACTGGGAGAGAGTGTCCAAGGGGACATTCTTCTTTTATTTTATTACATTTTTGATTCCGAGAATAAAGTAAATAATAACCTGATGTAGCCGGGATCCCTTTTCTCACCCTTGTTGTTGGGGGAGGGTGCGCTGCACAGAGAGTACTCCGATACGAAGGCTCATGCAAGACGCCACGTTCTGGTTGGCACCCGCATAGACCTGACCTAGGCAGAGGTTGCGCGTGCGTAGATGTGTGTTTGCCAAAGCCCGCGAAGGAGGAGAGTGCTAATTGGAGGGGGGTAGCGAGACACGAGTCCCAGCAGCCCCGCGGAGACCCCGTGATAGAGTTGAGCCAATGGGCTGGGAGCTTGGGAGAGGAAAAGGAAGGAGTTGCGCGCCCGTTGGCTCAGAGCTGCCTGGAGAGGAGAGGAGACAGAGCTTCGGAGTAGGGGAGGCCAACCGCCCCTGCGTAGGCCGCCTGCCCCCAGGCCCAGTCAGGCCCTGAGTCCCAGTAGAGACAAGCAGAGCTAGGGATTGCCATAGTAAGGTTCCTGATTCCCGTTAGTGTAACAAGATCGATAGCAGGACTGTTCTAATTGGTGGGAGGTCTGGGCTCAGACCACACTAGCCAGCCGCCTCGTGTCTGGGTGGGATCGCCCTGGACCGCCACGTGGGTGGAAGGACGACTTCTATATCCAGCGGAGCCTTTGTGAAGATTGTAGCAGTATCGGGTACCGGAGTACCCGGAAGGTATTTCTACAAGTGCACCAACGGTACCATCATTTCATTCGGGACACAGTGGCTGCGCAGTCACACTCACATATACATATCTATCTGACTCACTTGAGGGTGGGAGGACTTATCCCAAGGGGATTGGACACGGGGTGGGATCACCCGGTGGCGGGACCCGGGATACTTGGCGTTCGCCGTGACGCTAGGTAGAGTGTCTCCCCTAGGGAAGGCCGCTGATATCTATATATATGTGTAAGGTATTGCATGACAGTAAAGTCGTTTGGTTAAGGTATTCTGCTGTGTGGTGGTATTTATCGTGTATACGTCCTGCGAAGATCCACTCCCCCTCTGGCGGGAGCTGTCGCAGGTGGAGGCGCTGCACCCATTATATGTATTGGCGAGTACCCCAGGCTCTCCGTGGCAGAGACTTAGGCCCTGCGAGCCTACAGGTGATACAGCACAGGGTAGCGGCCTGCGTTCGATAGGAAGCAGGGCTACACTGAGATAACAACGTTTGCACACTTTGAGTATAATATACAGGTGCGACGACGAGTATTCTAAAACTTGCCTTGGAAAATCTGGGCAATCACCAACAATACCCCAGTAATGCTGCAACATTTTCTGTGACATTTCTGCAGAAAAACTAATGGCCCATCGGATTAACACAGCAGTTTGAATGGGACTGCCGGGGACCCCCGCTGTGTTAATCCGATGGGCCATTAGTTTTTCTGCAGAAATGTCACAGAAAATGTTGCAGCATTACTGGGGTATTGTTGGTGATTAACAAAGCGGGGGGCCCTGGCAGTCCCATTCAAACTGAATGGGACTGCTTGGGACCCCTGCTGTGTTAATCCGATGGGCCATTAGTCTGTCTGCAGAAATTTCACTGAAATGTTGGCAGCATTACCTGGATATTTCCCCAGAATTATCAAGGCAAGTTTTAGAATACTCGTCGTCGCACACCTCTATGAGACAATCCACCTCTAAAATCCTGTGATATGGTCCCCCTTTTTTATTTATATTTTTATGTATTATAGTATTTTCTTGGATTGTTTGAAGGGTTTATAACATTATTCCCACACACTATCACATGTTATTTATTTTTTCATGCACATTAGAGATCATTGACATATTAGAGAGTCTCTAGTGCTCCCCTTATATTTTTCAACAGTGCTGTCCTCTTACCCTGAAATAGTATACACTGTGTCTACTCAAGGCATATGGTACTTTTTAAAAAACGTGATGCTTATAAAAACACGCCAACTGCAGACATTGCACTTTTAAAAAGCCCAAAGGCTAAATAATGTACTCAGAGTAGCAGTTTCACAACACCAGACAGTAAATGACTCATGGCTATAAACGATTTGCATGGGCCCTGAGAAGTTGTAACAAGGATCTTGCTTAAAGCAATTCTGCATGCTATTAAGACTTCATGTTCTGAGAACATAGAGTGAAATAAAAGGAATGCCTGTCTTTTAATGTTTGCCTAGGGAAAAATACAATAGTTTTGTTCTCTAATCTTCTAATACCTTCTCTTTTTTTATTTTCTTTACCTCTATCTCTAGTGTATTTATTTATTTTATTGTAAATTAATGCACGTTAACCTGCAATACCCTGCTCCATGCCACAATGAAAAGGGGATTTATCTATAGTCCATCTCTTTTCCGTACCCACTTCTTTCCTTTTTTCAGTCCTCCAAACACCTACAGTACACATTGCTCTTTAATATGTCATACAATAATGTGATGTACTATATAGAGGTTTAATCAAGACACAGGGCCATATTTAGTAAACTGTGCTATTATCTAAGACACCTCCTGGCACCGGAAGACACCTAATGGCCAATTACTTACAGTATCACTTGAATCAGATATACAGTATAAGCTTGATGGCTGGATTCAAAAAAATTTTTTCAAGCATTTCAATGCATATGTTGCACAGTGTTAGAAAATACTATAATAAAACAAGTGTTTATTTCAATAAAATTCTCCTCCTCCCTGTTTCAAAACTGGTATATGAAAAACACCCACACGTTTTGAAAAACAGGTGGAAATGTTTTGTTGTGTATTTCTTGCACTAGTATTTCTCTAGTTTTGTAGGATAGCTCTAGTTTTCCAGGTTAATATCCTTAACCCTGATCCTGAGATATTATATTTCAGGTTCAAATTAACGTATCAGTTTTTTTTTTTTTTTTAAATGTTACACAGTGAAATAAATAAATATTATATGTGAAATGCATTGTATTGTTTAGACCATTTATAACACAATTCGGGACCACGATATCCTATTAATGTTAAGCTATTCTTAATGTAAAGATTAATTGATATATTCCCCATTACGATTGCAGTGGGGAATATATACATTAACAATTGTAATTGATTAATGTTTCTTTCATACCACAATGCCAACTACCCACATATAATAAACGTAGTCCATTTAATTTCCCTTTGAGAAAATGAAATACAAATCACTCTCGTTGTTCATGATCATTTTAATCTATCGCCTTATTGTCTTGTGTGTTTTTTTGTTTTATCGTGTAGTAGGGTAATAAATCACACACAAAATGCTAAGACAATGTTTATTGCTACACAAGTGATTTAAAATGCTCTTTTTAGATTGAATATACTGTACAAGCAACTGTTTAAAGCAACAATCCCTGCTTTGAGTCACCCATACAAAATAAAAACATTGTCTAAATGACTACATTCTGTACATTATTCTATCTGAAGCTTCTTTTTTTATACATTATTTACATAGAAAGTGAAGAACCCTTAATATAGATAATTATTCCCCTCAGACTACATAATTTACATTTACAATCCAGTTCTCTCTCTGGACGATGAACATTTGTGCCTTTCATGTGCCCTGTTTTGAGGGTCATTGTTTGCAAACCAGTCAATTTGATTCCCTTAAACTGTTATGTATAATGATAACAACAAACACATTTATTTCATATAGCGCTTTTCTCCCAATGGACTCAAAGTGCTTGACAATTACAGCATTGACCGCGGTACGCAGCACATACTATTGTAGCAGACACAGTCCCTGCCCCGTAGAGCTTACAATCTATGATTTGGATGCCTGAGGTACAGGAAGACAAAGTGGCTTGCCCAAGGTCACAAGGAGCTGTCACTTGGGAATTAAATCAGATTTCTCTGACTCAAACTCAGTGCCCAGAGTCAGTGTCTTATCTCACTGAGCCACTCACTGATCAGGCATATACTATGCCTAATTAGGCTTCTATCCTTGCGGAGACTATTTTCTTCACAGTCAGACCTAATAAATTCATTTATTGATAATCTGCAGATACTCAAACAAAGCATGATTGTATGTAAACATATATGCTATGTGCGCATCGGTATTCAATACAAAAAAACCTGGGAGACTAAATAGGTCACAAAAGGAACAAAAATATTTTGGACCATATCTTTGCAAATATGATCAGTGAGATGAAATGTGTTCTATTTTATGTAAATGTTTTTATTGACCCATATATATTTTATTTAGGTTGATATTGAATTTCTGAATTGCTAAACTATGTAAAATTTGCCCACAGGGTTTTTCTAGGCATGCTGTACGCCATTGCATGAAAGTCCAATTTGAGTCTGAAACATTACTGCTGAATAGCAATTAGGAATACATTTTACCCTGGAATATCAATGAGAACATGCATCTGACAGACTGAAACCAATGGATTTCCTTTCCCAGTATCATGACATTACTGTTAGGTAAATCATTATTTTACAAACTGTATATGATCTCTGAGTTTCTGAACAGGTGCCATTAATTAAAAGGAACACAGGTTTAAAAGCTTGTACCGTACACTGCAAACTATTTCTTGGTCGATTAAAAGGTATCATGCTACTGTACCTATATTTAGAGACGGGCAAAAGCGGATGTGAATTCAGAACATACAAAATGATTTAGAACTAAAACCAGAACCAAGTGCCTATTTCTACTGTGAAGTTTAAAACGTGCTGTAGTTCTGGCCATATCTTTTTTTTATTATTATTATTTTTAGTTATATTATTTTAGTTTCTAGTTTTTATGACTTTATACTTATTTTAAGCATTTTCATGCCTGATTATGCTATTTATTTTTTAATTTTCTTGCTTATTTTGACATTTTCCCCCCATAATTTTGTATATTTTTGTATAAATAAAAATCCAGAACCAGAACTAAAACACGAAAAATTCTTGAAAAAACCCCACATCCAAAGTGCAAGAGAAAGTACCCACTGCCGACCCTTACAATTTGTTTTAATTTTCCCATTTGGTTTTTTTCACATATACAGTACTAAAGGACCAATATGTTTTTTTATTCTTTTTATTAACAGTGTTGTTATTTATTTATGGCTGTCAAACTTAGTAGAAAAGGAATCCTCACATAATGAGTAATATTCCACTAATAAAAAACATGAATAAATAATGAATGTATTTAAAATAAATAAAGGTCAATATAAAAAAATGATGGTATTGGAGCTGTGTCTAGTTACTAAAGACATTGAGAGACTATCCATAACTTTTTGTCCATAACTCGGTCTACATCTAATCTCAACATGTATGAGCAAAAATCCCTCAAAGAGCTACAAGAGAATCTCAATATTATTATTAAACCTTATAAGGGTGGCAATGTGGTAATATTAAATAGAGAAGACTACTGTATGTAAATGAAAATATGAGACTTCTAGCTGATCACAGGTGTTATAAAGTATTCAAAAGTGATCCAACTATCAAATTCAGAAATTATCTCCTTACCCTACTAAGGGAGGGCATTAATAAAATGGTTATTTCTAAACAAGAGTATACATACAGATTAGGGGAAACCCGAGACTCACCACTTTTTACAGCCTTCCATAGGTCCACATAGGGGACATTCCACTCCAGGGATGTCCCATCGAATCAGGCTTAGAAACCTCACGAATAAAGCCAGCATTTATATTGACGACATTCTAAGACCATTCGTAACATCACTGTCCTCATACCTACAGGATAAGAAGGGTGTTCTTAGGAGATTAAAAGAAGTCACAGTAGCTACAGTAAACACACTCTACTAGTTATTTATTTATAAAATGTTTTACCAGTAAGTAATACATTGAGAGTTACCTCTCGTTTTCAAGTATGTCCTGGACATAGTTAATATGACAAATAATACATGGTTACAAATACAGTTACATAAATGAACAGGGTATACATTATATACAATACATTGCATGCACAGTTAGATAAGATGTATATTATAGGCGTATGTAACAGTTACAGACCAGATTAAAATGTGAGACAGCCTTAGTTTTGAAATAACTTAAACTGGTGGTGGATGTGAGAGTCTCTGGTAGGTTGTTCCAGTTTTGGGATGCACAGTAAGAGAAGGAGGAGCGGCCGAATACTTTGTTTAGCCTTGGGACCATGAACAGTCTTTTGGAGTCAGATCTCAGATGATAAGTGCTGCATGTGGTAGGGGTGAGGAGCTTGTTCAGATAGGTGGGTAGCTTGCCCAGAAAGTATTTGAAGGCAAGACAGGAAAGGTGAACTTTGTGCCTAGACTCGAGTGATGACCAATCTAGTTCTTTGAGCATTTCGCAGTGATGTGTGTTGTAGTTGCATTGGAGAACGAAACGACAAATTGAATTGTAGAAGGTGTCAAGTTTGCCAAGGTGGGTTTGGGGTCGAGCCATATACTATGTCTTCATAGTCGATAATTGGCATTAGCATCTGCTGTGCAATACGCTTTCTGACCAGCAGGCTTAGGGAGGATTTGTTCCTGTAAAGTACACCTAGTTGGATTAGATGTGCAAGCTTTGTATACAAGAATCCCACACACTGTAGGTTGCTCGCTCCCCCCCTCCCTTACCTTGTCTCCGGCTCTCTGCATGAAATGATGCTGCGGGGTCACGTTGCGTCACGTTGCCATGTCAAGGTGACTTCACGTGAACCCGCTGCATCATTTGACGCTGCGTTGCCATGGCGACCCATTGCCAAAGACAAGGTCAGTGACGTTGCAGAGGCCTCACGAGATCCCCCGGCATTTATTTAAATGCATTGGGGGAAGAGCGCAGGGCCTCTACAACCGCCGCGCTCCCCCTAAAAATCTTGTGCCCCCAGTTTGTACACCCACACACTAAACCCTTACAGGCGGATGAATCAAAATTGATCAGTTTTATACAGTAGGTACCTTTAATAGCCAATAGAACCAATTGAACCATAGTGTTTGCAAGCACTGGCATATTCTTTTGGAGGATGATGACTTGAGAGGTATTTTGAAATCTATACTGACTCTAGTCAGTTGTAGAGCAATAAACATCAAAGATAATTTGGTTCACAGCCACTACCAAGAACCAAGATCTCAGACATGGATCCCTCCCAAACCACAAGGTTCTTTTAGGTGTGGCAAATGTAAAGCCTGCAGTCACATACTGCCATCAAAGAGCTTTAACAACTGTGATAAAACCAAAAACTTTCAGATCAGGGAATTCAGAGAATTCATTAACTGTAAAGTAGCCTGTGACTGCGGGAAAAAATAAGTGGTCAAAACACACCGCTAACTACGCAGACATGTCTTAGAACATGTGGGATCTATTAAAAACAAGTTAGAGACCCCAGTGGTGAGGCATGTCAACAATTTTCACAATGGAGACATCAAAGTACTTCATGGGCATTAACTTTTACATCACTAGATGATTGCATTTTGCAAATTTTATTTTTATTATTTTCACCCTTGTACAGTGATTCCTAATTACACTCCTTATGTAAGCAGGGCCCTTGAGACTCACTGTACTATTCAGATATGGATCGCCATCCTAGCATAGCAATGTGTATATCTTCTTTTTTATATATATATCTATATATATATATGCAAGAAAAAGAGTGTATAAAGTAGCGCCACTTTTGAAACTAATGTACAGGGACGTAAGGGACATACATTACGACATTACATCATCACGTCGCATGCACGCTTTACGGCCGGAGCGTGTATGATGCTGTATTGAGGCCTACTCCAATACCACATTGCGTGGAGGACTTCTACTGATCATTCAGAGGACGAACGCTGTCGGGTGCATTGTTCGTAGTATTCCTGCTGGACTGCTAACGTGTCACGAGACGGTGCCTACCTCGGTGAGGATTTATATCACAAATTGCTTGTTTTTCACATCTACTTTGTGAGTGTTTTTAATCCCTCCACCACCCCTTCCCTATATTAAATGTACAAAATTACACTATGGGGCGTGCGCTCTCTGTCTTCTTTTTGTTCATATATATATATATATATATATATATATATATATATATACCAGCATATGTGCTCGTCTTCGCTCGGGGAATGTAATATTGAATACATGTCCCCGCCCCCCTTTCGTTCCCCCCCCGCTGCCGGGACATCGCTCGGGGCGCCCCCCCTCCCCCCCACTGCTGGATGTAGTGCGGGGTGAGATTTATCTCTGTCTGTGGGTGTCTGTCTGTGCGTGTCTCCCCCCACTGCCGGAACATGTCCCTGCGCCCCCCTCCCCGCCCTGCTGGCGGCACATCTCCCCACGCTGCTGTGGCATGTCCCCTCGCTGCCAACACATCTCCCCCGCCCCCCCTGCCCCCCCCCCGCCCCCTCCCCGTTGGTACATCTCCCCACGCTAGCTGGTACATCTCTCCCCGCTAGCTGGCACATCTCCCCCCGCTAGCTGGCACATTCCCCCACCTCCCCCCTCGCTGCCGGCACATCTCCCCCCCCCCGTTGGTACATCTCCCCCCGCTAGCTGGTACATCTCCCCCCGCTAGCTGGCACATCTCCCCCCGCTAGCTGGCACATCTCCCCCCGCTAGCTGGCACATTCCCCCACCTCCCCCCCCCCTGCTGCCACATCTCCCCCGCACATCTCAGCAGCTCCGCGTTTTCGTCTAGATCTGCTGATCATCCAGGCTTCAAGAGGACGGTAGATTTTATCAAACTGACCTTTTGGTGGCCTAAGATGAACAAGGACATTTTCGACTTCGACTTCGACCTGACGAAGTATTACTGCGAAACGCGTAGTTCCCTGCCGGAGCCCATTGACTGAAGGACCCAGCCAGCCTGCTGACATCCGGTAAGCCCTCCTCTTCCGGTCCCGCCATCGGACGCGATCACGGGAGGCACACTGGTGAGAGGAGTAAGACCGGATGATCGGGCTGATGCTGGGCTGTTGCCTAAGCTGTATCGTGAGTGTTACCTTGTTTTTTACTGTTTTTGTACTTAATAAATCCCATTTTGCTTACCCACCGTGTTCGGCCCTTTTTCTTCTAATTTGGGCACCCGGGAGATAAGCCACTTACATACTGCCTCCATTGGGAGGGTGAGGAAGCTATCCATTGCTTCTGGCAGCACTCTGCTAAAGAAAGACTGCCTGTTAGATTCTGCAAACCAGCACAACTATCCCATTCAAACCTCTGACAGATAGCAGGCTATACAAAAGCCTGCTGATCACCCGCTCATACCACCCTTTTTATTTCACTCACACCCAACTTAGATCTGCTCACAAATTGATCAATTAACCACAGAATTTTATTTAAGATTTTTATTTAAGAATTTTATTTAAGAATTTTATTCAATATTTTATGAGACAACTTTTATCACTGTATACTATACTGTTTGGCTACCTAAACACTAATTACGTGTTCCTTATCTTCTCATTTCATCTTTTGAGCGAAATCCCGTGCGCTTATCCAGTCTGTGCCCAGAGCAAATTCGCCCGATACAAACCTTCTGGTCTCCTCATGCCTCTTCCTATTCCGGAACAACCTTGGAAACACATCTCCATTTACTTTATTGTGGAACTTCCCAATTCTAAAGGGTTGAATACAATCCTTGTCATAGTAGGCAGGTTTTCCAAGTATACAAACTTTATACCCCTCAAGGATCTCCCCAATTCAGCCACCTTGGCCAACGTTTTTTCTAAGGAAATTTTTAGACTACATGGTGTTCCTATTTCGATTGTTTCGTACAGAGGTTCTCAATTCATTTCGAAGTTTTGGCGAGCTTTTTCTCAAAGACTTGGCATTTCCCTTCTATTTTCCTCGGGTTATCACCCGCAAACCAATGGGCAGACAGAGAGAATGAATCAGATGCTGAAACAGTATCTCAGATGCTTCGTGTCTGAATCGCAGGATAATTGGGTGGACCTGTTACCATTAACTCATTAAGAAACGAATCCACGCAAGAGTCGCCCTTTTTCATTAACTATGGATTTCATCCCAGCAGTCTTCCCCTCTCCTCCCTTCCCTCTGGTGTTCCCGCAGCGGATTCTCACATTTCCAGTCTTCAAAATTCTTGGAAGAAGATCTTTGCAAGGTTCCGTTCAAAGACAGAAAACGCAAGCTGATCGGCGACGTCAAGTGGGTCCAGTGTTCAAACCTGGAGACAGAGTTTGGCTATCATGCAAGAATATCAAGCTCAAGACTCCTTCCCTGAAACTGTCCCCGAGAGTCTTGGGTCCTTTCAAGGTCCTTGAAAGGATCAACCCGGTCGCATACCGACTTGCACTTCCCCCTACTATGAAAATCCCTTCGGTTTTCCACGTGTCGCTCCTTAAACCCCTGATCCAAAATGCCCATTTTCCGGATCGCCCTCGGAGACCTGACCCAGTCATCATACAAGGACAACAAGAATTCGAAGTCCAGTCTATACTCGATTCTCGTTGGTCCAGGGGCAGACTTCAGTTTCTTGTACACTGAAAAGGATATGGCCCGGAGGAACGTTCTTGGATACCATCCCATCATATCCATGCCCCAGCACTCCTCAGACAGTTCCGACGGAAGTTCCCTCATAGACCTTGGGAGGATCGTCCGGAGTCCGATCCTCAAGGGGGGGATACTGTAACGGATCGGGGGACTTGCAGTTTCCAGCGTGTCCCCATCACCCCAGCTTCAACAGTGCCTAGTTCCTCCACTCCCCTACGTCCCCAAACTCTACCTTCTTCCCTCAGCCATTCCTCCACGGCTCGATCCTCACACCCAGGCTTACACTCTGCGCATGCGCGCGGTTCCCTCACCAAGCGCACGCGTTCATGATCACGGGTTCCCTATCGTGGCTCAGGCGCTCCTCGGCGTGCCTCTGTCACCCCTGTCCGTTCCTTACCTGCTTCCTCCATTCCTCCTTCCCCTCTGTCTTCTCTCCTGTGCGCTTCCTTCGCTGGTCTCCCCCACGCTTTGGTGCACGCGCATAGCAGGGTTACAGAGGGCGCGCGCACCCGCTCTACTTACTTACCTCCCCCACGCTCTAGCTCTCTGCCCCCCGTTTGTTGCAGGCTATTCCCTTAAATTACCTCCCTGTCTCCTCCCCTGCTCTCACAGACCTATCTCTGCAATTACTCACTCAAACCTCTGCTCCTCCCCTCACCCCATTGGTCCTTCTTCCCATATAACCCCACTCCTTCCTCTCAGTCCTTGCTCTGCATAGCTTTCCTGTAGCTCCTGTGTGTGCAGTGTCTATGCCTAGCTCCCTTGTCTGTTTCAGCTCTGGTTCCTGTCCCTGCTTGAATTCCTTTGGCTTGAACTTGAACTCTGCTTTGGACTTGACTACGCTGCTCTCTCCTGCCCTTGAACCCTGGCTTTCGGACATCACTACGCTGCTCTCTCCAACCCCTTAACTCTGGCACTTTGACATTACCCTCCGACCTCTGGCACCCCGGACTCAGCAAGTATTACGTTAACCATTACTCTCCAGGCCCGGCAATGCTACAACCACACTCCGGGCACGCCCTCACTGCTGTACTGGGGACTGTAGGAAAAAACCTGGCGCTTACCTTAAGCTTAATATATGAGGTGTGCTTACAATGTGGCAGTAAGTTAGACCACGGCTCTATGACAGATGCTTTGAGCCAGCATGGAGTTCCCCTCTGCTGCAACCCCAGGGAAGGGTTAATCCGGAACCCCATTCCCTGGGGTTGCAGCAGAGGGGAACTCCATGCTGGCTTTCTAATCCCACGCTCCCCCATTGCTTGTATGTCTCTGTACTGGGGACTGGCCAGGTCTGCGGGCATACAGGCGTTACAACATGTGCGTGCCGCGCGGGAGAGACGTGCAACGCTTGTGGGAGGCGGGACCAGGTTCCGTGCGGCAGCTAGAAGAGCAATGGGTGTGCGTGCGCTCTGTAATGAGAGCGGGGGAGTGTGCATGGGCAGGAACAGTGGCTGCGGTGGCAGCAGCAGGTTAGGAGGGAACACACCGCAGAGGACGTGTTCCCGATTCCTTACAATATAGTGGTCACCATATCCGTCTTTCCAACCACCAATTATTCTGTATCCACTCCTCTCATTCTACCATCATTAATACTCCATAAGCCAGAGTGCATGTTATCTGGGGTTCTTTTAACACTGTGACTATAGGGTATTTACCTTGCTGTATATGCTTCATTCACCCCTTTTACACCTACCTAATTCCTGCGATTTTTCAATGTTGAGCTGTGTGTTACTAAAGTAAATGCGTTCTTCTTAAGCTATTATGCGAACTACTCCTTCACAGGTTTCAATCTCTGTTGACAATATTTATACTATATATGTGTAGCCCTGGTCTCCAGCAGCTCCTTGAGACCCCCCTCCTTTGGAGCAGTGTGGTCGCGGGTGCCGCCGGAGCCAGCGCCAGGCCCGATGGCTGCTTCCAAGGGTGGGGGTCGGAGCGGGGAGTCGCGCGCTGTTCCCTGATGCGGCCGGTTGCCGGGTACGCGAGCGTCCCGTTGTTAGGGCCGCGATCGCGTTGCCGAGGTCCCGGTGGCTCGGGGTACAGGGCACCGGCATTGCGAAACAGCTCACGCATGCGCAGGGATAGCCAGGCGCCAGGAGAGCCCCAGAGAAATCGCAAATGCGCAGGACAGAGCAAAGAGAGCCCGCGAAACCATAGCCTACCAGGAAAGGCTCTGAGCAGGGACTACGAGTCCCATGAGCCTCTGTATGCCCCACGTGATGCCAGGGAGCCAATAGGGCTTAGGAACTCCATGCAGGCAAGTGGATACATTTCACGCGCTGAGCCCACGCTAGTTAGTTGGAGCTGGGGAGCTGAAGGGGAAGGAAGGGTGCAGGGAGCGAGTGAAGCTCCTGCACCGCGTAAGGTCTCCCACATCCCAGGTAGGCCCCAACTCCCCACCAGATTAGTGGGTAATTGCTAAGGGACGGCCCAAGATAGGGACCCTGCCCTTAGTGAGTGTTTGAGTGCTGTCTTGTCAGGGTCATGGCTGGCAGTGCTGTGAGGCCTGACAAGAAGGCATAGTGGTTGTGCAGCAAGTTTACTGTACGCACCCAGCAGGTTGCAGTGCGTTGCTGCAGGCACTGGGAGTACTAGTTAGAGTCAGGACCGGGAAGAGCTAGGGGAACGGATTAGGCCATTAACCCCTTAGGTCCCGGAGAGGTACTCACTCCCCAGTTTGTGGTGCTACAGGGACTGGCCCTAGGTTAGGGACCCTGTCACGTTAGTGCTAGCGTTAGATAGGGACACAGCGGACGCTGCGTTTCCCGTGAAGAGGTTCGGGCTCAAGTCGGGGCCCACAGAGACTATCTCCAGGGTGGGATCGCCCCTGGGGTCCGCGTGCAAGGAACCAGCTTGGGATCAGACGGAATCACCGAGCGACAGATCCTTTGCGAAGCCGTTGCTAATCCGAGCACTGGAGTGCTCGGGCAGGTACTTTAAAGCCACAAGTTCACCAACTGGCCATTAGCTTTAATAGTGACTGCGCAGTCACCCATATTCTGTCTCTGCAAGAGTGTGGGACATTGGGTGGGGATCCTATGGACACGGGGTGGGATCATCCGTGTTGGGGAAGCGTCCTGCGCGATGCCGTAGTCAGTGTCGCCTCTAGAGAGGGACACCCGTTATTTTATGTTGACAGTATTTGTGTTGTATGCTGTTTCCAAATAAATGTATTCGTTATTATACAAATAGGTGTGTGCGAGTTATTTGTATGTGTCCTGCGAGGAACAATTCCTGCTCTGCTTGGAACCATCGCAGGTGGAGGTGCTGCACCGAGTACAAGGTTACTCCTAATATAATTGCCCCAGGTTCCCCGTGGCGGAAGCTCAGCCCTCCTGTGAGCCTAACAGGTAAAGCACCACACCTGGTAACACTGTATGTTCTCCGCACCCACACTATATCTGCGATTGGGTGGGGGAATACCCGTTACATATGTATATATATATATGTAGCGCATGTTTCCCCCCCTCGACCCCCCGCACCCTGGGAGATATGGCTGCTACAGTGTGTGTGTGCTGCGTTACCTGTGGCTCACAGGAGGGCCGAGTCTCTGCTGCTGGGAGCCTGAAGTGGGCCTGATCCATCAGGTGCAAGCTCCTCCACCTGTAGCGGGATCCCACTATGTGGAATGACCCCCTTACAGGACCCAAATAACAATATACACGTAGTGATAGATAACAGTTTTTATAGGTAACCAAACAGAATAACAGTACCACACCAATGTAGGCCTCGCATGGCCGTTTCCCACAGTGCCCATCAAACCAACTCTCACACCCCAATGGAATGTCCCATCAATGTACTAAGGTGCTCTTGGGCACCTAACCTCCCAGGTGTCCACAAGATCTAACCCACCCAAATGTGTGAGACAGCGCTGCCCACTAGAACTGAAGGTGTACATTTGGTGCACTTGGTGAGGTGAGGTACATGCCAGGTGCTCAAACACTCTAGCACTGATACGGTAAGGTAGGATCCACTGATCCAGCTATGTCATCCGTTAAGACTCTGCCTCTACGTTGTGTGGTATCCCGCGTGGATGGTTCCACCATGAAGAGTGTCTCTGTACTTATGATGATGATGATCTGGTTCCAGATCACCAAGAGCCCAGGTCACAGCCGCGTCCTGGCTTTTCCTCATGCTAGTGCTATAGGACAGGGTCCCTGCAGCAGCCACAAGCTATCATAGTGAGTTGGGGTCTAGCTGGGGCCTAGGGGGTCTCTGGCCTAGTGCAGGGGTTACAGACGCCCTGCACCTACACAACCTACCATAACCTTGTCGCAGCTTTGACTGGCGTGCTTATCTGCGCGCAAAATGTATCCCTTTTCAGAGGAGGGGATCCGGGCAGCCCTATTGGCTGTGTAGCATCACATGGCTCCTGCAGCCCCTGTGCATGATGGGGCTTGTAGTCCCCGTGGAGCCTTTCTCATAATGGCTGCCCTGCAGCTACACTCTGCGCATGCGCGACAGCGTGACCATACTCAAGATGGCGGAACCCTACAAAGGGAGCCGCCGGGAGTCTCCAGCGATCCGATCATCTCTGCTTGCTTCCTGACACTGCCGGCACCTGCCCCATGCCTCCGCTTCCTAGCGCACCCTCTCTGGGGGTTAAGGAGCTTACGAGGGACCAGGGGGACCCGGGCTACATATATACAGTATGTATATATATATATTATATATATTAAATGTGCAATGCTAAAGGGTTTTGTTTTTGTGTTGCAAAGATATGTGTGATATTAATTGTTAATAGTAGGGGATTTACGCTCAGGGATAGTAAGGACTTTATTAGCATTGTGACACCACTAAATGAATACTGTTTAAAGGGAAGTGTTTGATAGAAACACAAGACAAATGGGGATGTTCTGCATAATGCACAATGAACTATTATAAAATGCACTTCCGAAAAGTTTCCTACCAATTTGTTCATGTCCGAATGTTATGATTTATGGTGGGGAACTATTTGCATCTATAATGTATTTTAACTCTAACACCATCATATTACGTTGCTTTTATTATATTTCTAGCACGGTATTATAGTGCTGTTAAGTTTTTAGAGCATAATGCACATTAACATTTAACATTTAAAGGTGTAATGTTTTTAAAAGAAATAATGCTTTTAGTTATTTTTACAGTGTAACAATACCCTCTCCTTGTTATAAAATACTTTCATTAAGTGCGTAAAATAGTTGAAGTTTTAAGTGTAGCCTAGCTTCCGGCCGCTACCTTTTTCCCTGGTCCCTAACAGTATAAGTCCTGCTAGGGTCAGGCACTGGAAAGGTTCATTCTTATTTGGGCCTAGTTGTTATTGCAGCCTTGGATGCAGTAAGTGTATCCAAGGGCGGGCCTAGCAACAGCCAGAGAGTGTCAGTCTGGGGGAGGTACTGGCTTGGTGACATGTGCAGATGTGACACCTGTCAGTATCAGACCTGCCCTGTTATGGGGCAGGATTACAGCCCAACCCCAGGGTATATAAACTGGTTCTCTCCCAAACGTGGGTGTGTCTCTTTCCTCCCCCTGTGGAGTGAGAAACAACTTCCCTAGTCCCACAAGGGGACACAGGAGGAGCACAATGCAGGAGGAAACTTGGGTGGGCCTCAAGCCTTGAAGTGACCTTCTTAGGTGAAGCAAGAAAAGAGATGTACCTGCTGTAAGATCTTAGCCAATGCAATAAATACCATGGAACCATATGCAAGTGTAGTTCACTGTCTTGGGCTAAAGAAAGTTGTCAGTCTGGACCATCCTACTATCCCAGAGGATCCATGCTGACTAGAGTTGCTGCAACCATGAACAAAGGTACCCTGTAAACCCTGTCTTGATGATACCCACACCAACGCGAAAGTACTCAGCTGTTACCTCACAGGTATGCACCATCTTACATCAAAGACATTAGTAGCAGACCAAATCTCACTTAGGGTGGTGGTAAAGGGGGTACATAAGCAAAAGTCACATGAAATAATGTGTATATCACAATATAGAGTATGTAATAAAAGAGCAAACGCACACAGACCCTGTAAGCTCAGAACCAAAATCCACCACTCCATATATATTGGGTCAAAATGAGTGTTACAAGGATTGTTACTTCATGTATAGAACAAAAAAACTAAAAGATCTAGTGCTTCATCCAACTTGATATACTATATAGCTAAATACATATCTGTCTATCTTATCATAAGCAAGAGTCATTTCGTTACATTCTTTGGCCAAAGTATTTTAATCTTACAACCACTTCACAGTATGGCCCATCTGTAGTTCCTAACACTGTATTAACTATTTAATATGTCAAAAAAGATGTAGCATTAGGCCTTTTTGTATTTTGTTCTATGTAATAAAAGACCATACAAGTGCTTAAAAAGTTCTAAGCAACGTAAAATTAAGCTTAAGATCATAATTATTAATATAAACTAAAAACTCTTTTAAACTGTCCTCATCCTCCCTCCATATAAAAATGACATCATCGATAAATCTCCGCTATAGTACCAAGTTCGCGCCGAGTCCAGGGAAAGACCACATTTTATCTTCCTCCCAGACTCCAATAAAAAGATTTTCATAACTCGGCGTGAACTTGGTACCCATGGCAGTTCCACACTTCTGAAGATAAACAACACCATTGAACCAAAAATAATTATGGTTAAGTATAAAATTGACGCTCTCCAATAAAAATCTCAATTGTAATTCAGGCATCTCCTTATCCCCAGATAGTACATGTTTTAAAGCTGTACATCCCTGTTCATATCCTATTGATGTTTATAAAAATGTAACATCACAGGTAGCTAATATCATGCCATCTTCTCAATTAAATGTGTCTAGTTAAACAACACACAGAACCCCAGCAAGCTCTTTTTGGGAACTCCTGAGCCCCCACCAAATATATATGTATATAAGTGCCAAAAAGGAGAGCAATTGAGCTTGGCAAATGTATACAACAAGCGACAGAGAAGCCCAATGCTAAATCCAATATGACAAAAATACACAGTAAAATACTCATAGTCATATTGGGCATTGGGCTTCTCTGTCGCTTGTTGTAAATGTGTCTAGTGCAATGAGTATGTCAGTGGTATCTTTTAGCTATGATTTTTGTAATTTGACATATTTTTGTAGATACTTATTGACGTACGCCGACAAATTTTATGTAAGTGAGTTGATGCCCGATATTGTTGGCCATCCCGGTGGTTTGGTCAGATATTTATGTATTTTTGGAGTATATAAAAGATTGGGAACTTTGGTTTCTCTCTATTTGAATACAAAAATTCTTTATCCTTCAAGATTCCTATATCTTGAACTTTTGCAAGTAACTCATACATCTCTTTAGAAAACTGATTTGTGGGGTCACTTTTTAATTTTATATATGTTTCCGTGTCCCCCAGAATTCGATTTGACTCCTGAATATAGTCTTCTCTGCTCATTATAACGACGCCACCCCCTTGTCTGCCTGTTTATGACAATGGAGGTGTCGTCTGCTAATTCTTTGAGTGCATCTGTCTCATGTTTAATTAAATTATGTCTGTATTTAGATTCCTTTGATGTGAGTTCTTCAAAATCCTTTGTAATTAGTTGTATTGTATTGTATTGTATGTCTTTATTTATATAGCGCCATTAATGTACATAGCGCTTCACAGCAGTAATACATGTGGTAATCAAATAAATAACAGATAATATAAATAACAGATCATGGGAATAAGTGCTTTAGACATTAAGGAAGAGGAGCTCCGAGGAGCTTACAGTCTAATTGGTAGGTAGGGAGAACGTACAGAGACAGTAGGAGGGAGTTCTGGTAAGTGCATCTGCAGGGGGCCAAGCTTTATGTATCATGTGTTCAGAATAGCCACAGTGCTATTCATATGCTTCTTTAAGCAAGTGTGTCTTAAGGTGGGTCTTAAAGGTGGATAGAGAGGGTGCTAGTCGGGTACTGAGGGGAAGGGCATTCCAGAGGTGTGGGGCAGTCAGTGAAAAAGGTTTAAGGCGGGAGAGGGCTTTAGATACAAAGGGGGTAGAAAGAAGACATCCTTGAGAAGAACGCAAGAGTCTGGATGGTGCATAACAAGAAATTAGGGCTGAGATGTAAGGAGGGGCAGAAGAGTGTAAAGCTTTAAAAGTGAGGAGAAGAATGGAGTGTGAGATGCGGGATTTGATCGGAAGCCAGGAGAGGGATTTCATGAGGGGAGATGCTGAGACAGATCTCGGAAAGAGTAGAGTGATTCTGGCAGCAGCATTTAGGATAGATTGTAGGGGAGACAGGTGAGAGGCAGGAAGGCCGGACAGCAGGAGGTTACAGTAATCAAGACGGGAGAGAATGAGGGCCTGAGTCAGAGTTTTAGCAGTCGAGCAACAGAGGAAAGGGCGTATCTTAGTTATATTGCGGAAGAAAAAGCGACAGGTTTTAGAAATGTTTTGAATGTGAGGGGCGAATGTGAGAGTCGAGTGTGACCCCTAGGCAGCGTGCTTGGGCTACTGGGTGAATGATGGTAGTTCCAACAGTAATGTGGAAGGAGGTAGTGGGAGGAAGTATGAGGAGCTCTGTTTTAGCCATGTTGAGTTTAAGGCGGCGGAGGGCCATCCAGGAAGATATAGCAGAGAGACATACAGAAACTTTGGTTTGTACAGCAGGTGTAAGGTCGAGTGTTGAGAAATATATTTGTGTGTCGTCAGCATAGAGGTAATAATTAAACCCAAAAGATGTTATTAGGTCACCTAGAGAGAGTGTATACAGAGAAAAGAGAAGAGGTCCCAGGACAGAGCCCTGGGGTACCCCCACAGAGAGATCAATAGAGGAGGAGGATGTGTTAGCAGAAGAGACACTGAAAGTACGATGGGAGAGGTAGGATGAGATCCAGGATAGGGCTTTGTTCCGAATGCCAAGAGTATGGAGAATGTGAAGGAGAAGGGGGTGGTCCACGGTGTCAAATGCTGCAGAGAGGTCGAGTAATATGAGCAGAGTGTAATAACCTCTGTCTTTGGCAGCATGGAGGTCGTCAGTTATTTTAGTGAGGGCTGTTTCCGTGGAGTGAGCAGTGCGGAAGCCAGATTGTAGAGGATCTAGGAGAGAATAGGTGTTGAGAAAATGGAGCAAGCGAGAGAATACAAGACGTTCAAGGAGTTTAGAGGCAAAAGGCAGGAGGGAGACAGGTCGATAGAAAGACAGGTAGGGTCAAGCTTGCTGTTTTTGAGTAATGGTATGACTGTTGCATGTTTGAAGGAGGATGGAAAGGTTCCAGAGCAGAGGGAGGAGTTAAAAATCTGTGTGAGCATAGGGATTATAGTAGGAGCAAGAGGTTTTAGGAGATGGGAGGGAATGGAGTCAAGAGGGCAAGTGGTAGAGGGAGAAGCGGCGATCAACAGCGACACATCCTCCTCTGAGACAGTGGAATAATAGTCAAGGAAGGCAGGAGGAGAGTTAGGAAGAGGTGTAGGATGGGAGGAAGAAACAGAGGGGATGTTCTGCCGTATGGATTCCACCTTTTCCTTAAAATAGTCAGCAAAGTCCTGAGCGGAGATGGAGGAAGGAGAGGCAGCTGAGGGTGGTTTGAGTAGAGTATCAAAGACAGAGAACAGTCGGTGTGGGTTAGACTTGTGCATGTTGATTAGTGCAGAAAAGTAGGCTTGTTTAGCTTGCGAGAGGGCAGAGTTGAAACAGGATAGCATGAATTTGTAGTGAAGGAAGTCTGCGAGAGTATGAGATTTCCTCCAGAGGCGTTCAGAGGAACGAGTGGAGGAACGCAGCATGCGCGTGTGGGAATTTAAACAGGGTCTAGGGTTAAAAGGGCGAGTGCGGCAGAGAGAAAGTGGGGCATGTAGATCAAGAGAGGAGGATAAGACAGAGTTGTAGTTCCTGACCAGGTTGTCAGGGTCTGTAGCAGAGCTTAGAGAGGAGAGGCAGGAGTGTAAAGTGGACTCAAAGTCAGGTAAGTGAATAGAGCTCAGGTTTCTGCAGAACCGGGGGGTAGATGGAGGTGGAGAAGGGGAGAAGCGAGATAGAGAGAATGAGATGAGATGATGGTCAGAGAGAGGAAAAGGGGAAATGTAGAAATCAGAGAGAGAGAAGTTTTTAGTGAAAACCAGGTCTAAGTAGTGGCCATCCTTGTGGGTGCTGGCTGCAGTCCACTGTTGAAGGCCAAAAGAAGAGGTTAGAGAAAGAAAGCGGGAAGCCCAAGGGAGAGAGGGGTCATCAATGTGGAAATTGAAGTCCCCAAGGAGAAGAACAGGAGAGTCTGAGGAGAGAAAGAAAGAGAGCCAGGATTCAAAGTGAGAGAGAAAGGCAGAGGGGGGATGAGTAGAGGTAGGTGGGTGATAGATGACAGCCACGTGGACAGGGAGAGGAGAGAAGATCTGGACAGTGTGAACCTCAAAGGAGGGAAAAGCAAGAGAGGGGGGAATAGGAAGAGTTCGGTAACGGCAGAGAGAGGAGAGCAGGAGCCCCACACCTCCACCCCTGCCATCAGGGCGCGGAGTGTGGGAGAAAGAAAGGCCACCATAAGAGAGGGCAGCTTCCAGAGCAGAGTCAGACTGAGTGAGCCAGGTCTCAGTTATAGCAAAGAGAAGCAGGGAGTGAGAGAGAAAGAAGTCATGCACAGAGAGGAACTTGTTAGAGAGGGAGCGAGCATTCCAAAGGGCACAGGAGAAAGGGAGAGAGGAGGGAGGGTGGCATGGGATGGGTATGAGGTTGGAGGGGTTAACACCAGAAGGAGTAGAAGTTGCATGTGGGAGGCGAGGACGAGAGCAAGTAGAAATAAGGCAGGGACCAGGATTGGGAGAGATATCCCCAGAAG
The DNA here is from genome assembly GCF_040206685.1 of Ascaphus truei. Classification (NCBI taxonomy): domain Eukaryota; kingdom Metazoa; phylum Chordata; class Amphibia; order Anura; family Ascaphidae; genus Ascaphus; species Ascaphus truei. Next base: position 433,177,551 of record NC_134484.1, on the reverse strand, counting down.
CAAGGAGGAGAAGCATGGAAAGAAAGAGAATGTGTGAGGATGATTTGTAGGGGTGTGTTTTAGTGCAGGATGTATAGCTGTGTGGTGTCAGAGGACGCAGGTAAGAAAGGAGTTCATGTGAACTGAGAAGTGGGGAAGAAAGGATAGATGGAGATATATGAATAGAGTTAGAAACATAAGGAGGCTGGTGGAAGGAAGTGCATAATTTGAAAATAAGTGAGGTTGCAGCAAATATAAAAAATAAAGGCGGCATCACAGCAATAGTTAAGTTTTGAGATGTGCAGTCTTAGATAGATGATATCCTCTTTTCCAACGTAGATCAAAAGCAGGAATCAGAAGCAGTAGGTGATGTCCACTTTTCCACTTCTTTTTGAACTTCCTTTTTAAACTTCATATTCTACTTCAAACATTTCTACTTAAAAGCATATCTGCTTACAAGCATGGCTGCTAGCAGCAATGGCTGTTATGAGTTTACTTATATACTTTTAGAAAGTCTCCTGGTTGGCTCAACAAACTTAATTAGCACATGTGAGGGTAGTTAAAGCAAATGGTTTTTCTAAGGTGGGTGTTGTCTTGCACAAGTGTGAAAGCTGAATTCAATTAAGACAGTAGGGGGATGATTTACAGACAGACAATTGGAATATGTTTTTACCTAAATAGAACTAAATACACAGCAGGGGAGGATATCAGGATAGACAGACAATTGGAATATGTTTTTACCTGAGGAAAGAGAAGAGATGAGATGAGTGAGTGATTCAATAGTCTTCCTTCCTTTTTAAACTTCATATTCTACTTGAAACATTTCTACTTAAAAGCATATCTGCTTAGAAGCATGGCTGTGAGAACACTTCTAAATGGTTTCCAATATATTTTTTGGGGTAAAAAGTGGACGTAGGTTTAAGACTAGGGCATATAAAACGCTTCTGTACAACAGCAGCAGAAGCGGTATTACCTATCAAATTGTCATGCGTTCTTAATTCTGTCTCTCTACTTAAAAAAAAAACTTTGAATTGTAAGTTTTCTCAAACAATTTTGAGCATCTATGAATAGCTCAAAATGTATAGGTCCTGTGGTTGGATTTGATCTATATATTGTGGTAATGGGCACTATATTAAGTAATAATAGAATTCCTGCTAGTTTTGTTCGAATCATTCCTCTCTTTCATTTTCTTGGAGGAATCAACTAAAGAATTTTTCATTGCGCAATTTGGAATATTTTAGGGAATTTTTAAGGGCTTTTATTTTTATTTTTGTCATATGTTAAGTATATTCATTGTTATTAGAGTGTATTAAAGTTATTGTATGTATGTATGTAATTTTACATCTTTATTGTATTGCATTAATTTATATTAATCTGTCTCAGCATCAAAATCATGTTAAAGTTAAATCTGCATATGTATGAGTAGTAGCATTGGTATCCAATGAGCATCCAGATCAGAGGGCTAGAGGGGAAACTCCAATTAGGCTAAGGGTATTTAAACCTTTAGAAGTTGGTGGGAACCTGTATTCCTGAGGAAGCGAATCTTGCGAAACGCGTAGAGTTTTGGAGTTCCACCGGTGACAGCTGAGGATCGGGGCAGTGCGAGCAGTTTTCTCTTCCCCTCCATGCGGCTGAAACCGGAATTTGCGAACCAAAAGTGTCATCACAGGAAGTGATGTGACAGGACCCATGGACGTGGAGGTGAGGGCTGATGTAGAGAGGACGGTGAGACTGCAGCTTACCGAGCCCCAAAGACACCACATACAATGCCCGCATGTATTATACTGTAGCTGATGTAAGCCTTGATTCTGGAAATTTTGTGTGGTAAATATTTCTGTTACTACACCATTGTTGTGTTTTTTCTCCTTCACATGAGCACATCACCGATTCACCCACTACATCATCAAGAGCACCAGAGATGCCACTGATTTGGATTTTGCCTTTGCCTCCAGCATTGTAAGTAGGACTATTGGACCATTGCACAGACGTTACTACTCTATATAGTTATTATTATCTTTGTACAGTCCCCCGCTCCTCTTGCATTTGGAGAGAACGTTGTGGAGAAGACTATGGAACAGTCTTACAAGGGTTGAGTGGAGGAATATCCTATTTATATTTACATTTATATTCCCATTTATTAATTTATTGCACTTTTTCAGGTCAGTTGTTTTTTGCACATATATGTGCACTATCACTGCGAGCGTTTAGAGTGCCACCTATGGGTTTGCTGTACTGTACTGTATAGGTATACACTGTATAGGTGAAAGCAATATGAGTTAGGCGGCAATCCCACTTTATAGATCCGAAGGAGAATTCTTAAATAATTATATTTCTAGTGATTCTTCGACATGCTAAAGCATTTTCTTCCATAAACAAAAAATAGAAAGACATATAAGATGAAAACCCACCATAGGCCATGCAGCGAAATGTTTTTTTTTTTTATAATTCAGTGACTGATTACCTATGATTTCTCTGCTATAGCTGGCAATTAATTTAAGTAGTGGGAATGCCAAGGGAGAAATAACCTAGTTAACATTTATATTCAAATTAGGCCATTTGAAGAATACAATTCATGACCATCTGTTAATTTGCTATAAAAACGGCATAATTTTCACTGGTGGGCATTCTTTGCAATGTAATGTTATTGCTTCGGTTTTGAAATATGAAGCTTTGGCGCTGGAATGACATTTTAGAAATAATCGAAACGCCGGCTAATTGAGCTTTTAAAACTGGGCTAAATTACGTGGCAAAACAAATAATTTACTGGTAGTTATTACCAGCAACAGCAGCAAAAATATGTTTTGAACGGCTATTTATGCACCATTTCTCTTTTGTACATTTTAACAAGGGGGTGGCGAGAGCCTGCAATAATGATACGTATAAAGTGTCCCAGTTCACTTTGCAAACATCATCTTAAATAAAGTCACAAAAATGGAAAAAAAAAAGATATATGGGTTCAAATGAAAAAATGCCAGCTGCAGCAAATGTACTGGAAATTGTTTGTGAATTTGCAAATGTTAACTAAATACAAGGCTCCCCATAATGCTGATTTAATTACACCTTATTTAAATCCTTTAGAAAGTAAAATAATTCTATGTGTATTTGATACACTGGACAGCTGCAACGATTTAGCCAATGACATTTAGAAGTGTGGGAATTTCGGATATTTCCTATACATGTAAATGTGCATAAATCTTCTTACTATTTCTAGACGCAGGATGCTTAGTTGTTTTACAGAGATGATTAGCAAAAATAAGGAGTTATTGATGGCGCTTTATTGATCTAGCTTAAGTCCTCAGTTAAATGTTATGTTCATTCATAGCAAATAAAAATATCACTTGTGAGCACATTCACGCCTCTCAGACAGGTGTACAACCCTGCTTTTCACGATTATTTCTTAGCATACAATGCTTGCACTGCAGCTAGGGATTCTTGGAAAAGACATGCAAATGAGCACGAAAGCCACACCTCCAAAAGCATAAATAAGAGTAACTAAAATAGTGAGTTGATTTGTATGAAGAGAAGTGTAGCGGTGTTTCCCTCACCCTCTGGGAGATTTACCGAGCTACCAGGTGTGTAGTGCTGGCACCTGCTGGCTTACAGAACACTGAGGGGTCTGCCGATGGTAATGGGGACATGAGGACAGGCTTCTGGGGTATTAACTGGTTCATTCTCACTCTGGTGTCAGCGTCTCCATCTCTTGCAGGCACCAGAGATCTGAAGGCAATCCCTGCAGGAGAACTCACAATACTCCCCCGGATAGATTGCACTCACACGGCAGGAGTATATTTTAACAAGAAGGGATCTTTATTCTTCCCCTGCAAATGCAGCATACAACCAGCATCTTCATTCACAGTTCAAACGGCCTCCAGCCTTAGGATGGTCCTGGACTCACACCACTGGCCTAGGGCACCAACGGTGGTCCTTGCTCTTCCCTGACTCCCTATTAGAGCCAGAGGAATGGTAATCATCCCCCACTCCCCAAGGGGAGGGGACAGCAGAGCCACGGCCATGTACACCTCTGTGTGATACCAGTCTCTCTCTTTCTCTCTCTCTCTCTTTCTCTCTCTTTCTCTCTCCATTTCTTTCTCTTTTTCTCTCTCTTTCTCTTTCTCCTTTCTCTCTTTTAATTTCTCTCTTTCTCTCTCTCTTTTTCTTTTCCTGTTTCTTTCTCTCTCTCTCTCTCTCTCTCTCTCTCTCTCTCTCTCTCTCTCTCTCTCTCTCTCTCTCTCTCTTTCTCTCTCTCTAGTTTTCTTTCCCTTTTTCTCTTTCTTTCTCTTTCTCTCTCTTTCTCCGTTTGCAGATTGTTAAAAATTCACCTGGAGACGGACTTTTCTTTGTCCATATCATCTTACGTTCTCTTACGTTGATACCAATTTATAAATACAGTATTGTTTATTATTTAGCTGATTATAGCAATAGGAAATCTACACTAGACATAGCCCCCCTTAAAAACAACAACTTTATATTAATGTTAAAGATGCATGAATGTCTTCAAGTTCAGTTAATTAAATTGTTAAGCTTTTCATTTAGTTTGTGTGTCTAATGCTCTGAGAAATACATACTGTATATGAGACAGACTGTATGAAATATATCTCGTTCTCATTCTCAGTATATAACATACAATAGTTAATCTATTTATCTTCTGGTGAAAACTAAATAGTGATTTTATCTCACAAACAGGCTCTGAGCCTTCTAGTTCCTGAGCCTTCCGTGTGGCTTGCCAGTCCCTGTGGCTTGCCTATCCCTGTTGCTTCCCTGTTCCAGAATCCAGCCTGTTGCTGTTGCTTGCCTATCCCTGTGGCTTTCCTGTTCATTTGGAATTCCTGTTACTGACCCTGGACAGTGACCCCGACCTTGCTGCCTGCCGCCTGCAATGACCCCTTGCCTGTTGCCTGTATTCTGCAGCACTGCCGCCAGCCCTGACTTCCTGCCTGCTTACCGACTACGGATACTCTTACAGGACTCTGTCCCTGGGCTCTGGTCGGTTAATTTGCATTCCTACCTCAGCCCTGTGGGTCCACTTCCTGATCGGAGACGAGCATCATCACAACTATACAAGATCAATTATGAGAACCTGTTTATGTAAATCAAAAAGACCTGTTAACATGGACAAACTCTCAGATTTCTTGGCTTGGAGCATAACCTAATCAAGATGAACATCCTTCCAAGGATATTATACCACTTTCAGACTCTTCCAGTTTCCATACCTAACAAACACCTTAAAATATCCAAAATGCTCTCTTTCAATTCATATGGCAAAATAAACACTCCAGAATCCCAAGATTGGTCTATACCGGAGCACATCGGAGGGGAAAGAAAGACGCTGTGTCTGTTCGTATGTCCGTCTGATTGCCCGTGTGGTTGCAAACACTCACACTGCTGATTTTATACTGCTACACTGTAAGTACTTTACCATATGTGTTTTTTTCCCTGTTATTCACAGGATAGCCAATTTGTACATTTGTACCTTAATTTCCAATACTACCTATTTTTGCGCCCTCTGTCTATATTGTTTGTGATATATATATACAGTGGCGGCCGAGCTAAGTCTAAAGCGGCCGCCACCGCAATCCCCGTCCAGACGTGGCTGGGTCCCGCCGCGTGCCACGTGTTCACCCGAAGGTGGTGGCGGGGTAAGGGGGGATGTGGGAGCAGAGGGGGACCCCGAGGGACCCGGAGAAGAGGGGCAGAGCGGAGCCAGAGGTCGGGGAAGGAGGGGAAGGTTGTGGGGAATATGCAGCAAGATGCGGCTGGCGCTCGGCCAAGTTCGGCGCCAAGCCGCGGAACAAGACGGGTAAACTTTAGATTAAAGCTGGTCGCAGCAGTACAGCTTAACCACGTTATAGCGCGGTCCTTGGGGGCCACCCGCGACCACCGCGTTATAAATGGGGTCGCGGAAAAAAAATGGCCGCCGAATGTTTTTTTTTTGTGGTGGTACTGTGTCCGCCGGAGGGGGAAAGCTGAGAACTCTCCCAGCGTTCCCAGACCCGGTGGGGCAGCGGCAACAGCACACAGCACTTACCCAGCATCTGGCAGCTCTTCTCCCTGTCTCAGCTTCCTGCTTCTACTTCCGTCTTGCGAGAGCAAGCTCCCTTAAAGAAACAGTGTGTCTCTGTGTGTCTATGTGTATTTGACTGTGTGAGACTGTGTGTGTGTGTGTGTCAGTGTGTCAGTGTGTGTATGTGCAGTGTGCTGTGAGTGTGTGCAGTGTGCTGTGAGTGTGTGCAGTGTGCTGTGAGTGTGTGCAGTGTGCTGTGAATGTATGCAGTGTGCTGTGAGTGTATGCAGTGTGCTGTGAATGTATGCAGTGTGCAGTGAGTGTGTGCAGTGTGTGTGCAAAAAAAAAAACTTTTATTTTTTTATTTTTTGACATTTTTTTTTTAATTTGGGGTCCACGCTCAAACCGCGTTATAGCGGATCGCTCTATAACGGGGTTGAGCTGTATATATATATATATATATATATATATATATATATATATATATATATATATATATATATGGAATGATAGTATCCTATAAAAAATATATTAAAAATTATAATAATATATTATTAATATCCTATGTGCTCAATAAGTGAATAAATTATAAACTATATACATCACATCAATATATAAATAAATAGTGAAAGTGGAAAGAGGTGGTAAACCAGTCCTTTTTTCAAATGAAGTCCATCATTAGTGAACAATGAATTCTGGTGTGGGGGTCTCCGGCAGCTCTCAGGTAGGATGAACCACATCCAAGGATTACCTATGGGAAAAAGAACATTTAAGAAATGTACAATTTTACGCTATGGGGAGTGCGCTCTCTCTTCTCTTTTTCCCACATATATATATATATATATATATATATATATATATATATATATATATATATTACGAGTAACAACTAATATATTTGTAAACATTGGTTTAAATTTCAATATATATAAAAAAAATTTTAAGGCAGAACAAGTTCAACAAGATAGTTACAGTTTATAATAACCTTCTTGTTTAGTTTTAGAACATTTTAATAAATGTACATTGGACAAAGAGATACGTTTCAGGTATCATCAGGTATCATCTGCACTCTGTCAGGTGTCAGGTGATTGGGTCACAGCAATAAATACTGTTGGATTGTATATGTGATATATTACATTTTATACATGTAGTCAGGGCCACTGACAGGGAGGGACAGAAGGGACAGGTGTCCCAGGCCTGCTGTTTGTGGGAGGGTTGGGCCTGAACTCTGGCCAGGCCCGGCTGCTGGTGTTCTTGCGGCCGGGCCCCAGCACTCCTTTACCTGCAGGCCTCTTCCACTCTGTGCCAATCCAAGCTTGACCAACGCCGGAGTGCGACCGGCCTCTGAAGTAAGCTTGGCTCAGCTTGGCCAGCGCTCCAACACGTGGGACAGAGTGGAAGAGTCCTACAGCTGAAGGCGAGCTGGGGCTGTGAAAGCACCGGCAGATGGGCGTGACCAGAGGTCGGACGCAGTGCCAGCCCCCCGCAGACACCGGGCCTGGCCAGACCAGCCACAAGGTAAGGGTTGGGACCCGCTGCGCCCGGTGGCGCGGGCGGCCGCATGAGCGCAACTCACTATTGCTGTTTAGCCTCACGATCCGGTCCCAGTCCCTCCTCACTGCCAACTGACTATGTACTGTGACGCGTCAGCCAGCAGGGGATACCAGAGAATTGTGTTCCCGTGCGGCGACGCGTCACATGGTACGCGAGTCAGCCAATGGGGAGGAGGGGAGGGAAGGAGCTAGATGGGAGGCGCCTTGGGCGGGGAGCAGGGAAGGAGCTGCAGGTTAAAGTGTGTGTGTGTGTGTATATGTATGTATGTATGTATGTATGTATGTATGTATGTATGTGTATATGTGTGTGTGTGTGTGTGTGTGTATGTATGTATGTGTGTGTGTGTGTGTGTGTGTGTGTGTGTGTATGTATGTGTGTGGGGGGGGTGGACGGCACCACGATCAGATCCCGCACCCCTCCCTCCCACTCACGCCCCCCTCCCGCTCCGGCTCCCTACAGACCGCATATCGCGGTCTGTGTCTGTCAGCGCCCCGCCTGTCTGCAGTGCGGGCGCGCTGACTGAGGGAGCGGGGCCTTAGCCTAAGTCTGTTTTAAGTATTGAGGGGGGGGGGGGGTATTTTTTTATATTATTGGGGTATTTTTTATATGCATAGGGTTTTTTTATATGCTTTGTTTTTTCATATATGTATTGTTTTTTTTTATATGCATTGTTTTTTTATATATGTATTGTTTTTTATAAAATATGTATTATTTTTTTTTAAATATGTATTGGGTGTTTTAATTGTTTTTTTTTATATATATGTATTTGTTTTTTTTTAATATGTATTGTAAACAATACATGTACTGTTAGTTCATGTACAAATAAGTAAACATGGAAGGATATTGATCCAGGGTGTAATCCGATTGCCAATTCTTGGAGTCAGGAAGGAATTTATTTTTCCCCTTATGAGATATCATTGGATGATATGTAACCGGGGCTTTTTGTTTGCCTTCATCTAAAACAATAAGGAAGTATAGATATAGGATAAAGTATCTGTTGTCTATATTTAGCATAGGTTGAACTTGATGGGCGCGTGTCTTTTTTTAACCTCATCTGCTATGTAAGTATATATGCAGCTACGAGTATCCGAACACTGCTTTGAAAAATCTGGGGCAATCTCCCAGTAATGCTGCAATAATTCTCTGACATTTCTGCAGAAAGACTAATGGCCCATCGGATTAACACAGCAGGGATCCCTGGTCAGTTTAAATGGGACTACCAGGGACCCCCGCTGTGTTAATCCATTGGGCCATTAGTCTGTCTGCAGAAATGTCACAGAAATGTTGCAGCATTACCTTGATATTGCCCCAGATTTTCCAAAGGCAAGTGTTCGGATACTCGTGGCTGCACCTGTTTGTATCTATTGTTTTTTGTTATATATATGTATGGGGGGGTTTATATATACAGGCAGTCCTCGTTTTACAACGCTTGGTTTTACAACAAATGGCTTATCCAACGCTATGCAATGCATACCTATATTCATTTTTACAACGCCAAAACGGCGTATCCAACGCTCTTACGACACATTGCAACGTTGTTTATGTGTATATGTGTGTATATATATACACACATACACATAAACAATGTTGCGAAGCGTCGTAAGAGCGTATATATATATTTATAATATTATATTATTATATTATACTATATAATATATTATTTATTATGTTATATTATATATATAATACAGTATATACACTATATAATTTATGTGTGTGCTGCATATTTTATTGCCTGCGTAACATATTTGGGGTATTTTAGTGTTAAAAATGCCTTCAGGAACGGAACCTTTCATTTAAACAGTGTTCCTATGGGAAAACGTGTTTCGCTTTACAACGTTTCGCTATCCAACGCCATTTTGAGTAACGCATTGTGTCGGATAACCGAGGACTGCCTGTATATTGTTTTTTTTATATGTATTGGGGTGTTTCAAATGTATTAGGGAGGTGGGTTCTTTTTTTTGTACGCACAGTATTTGTTGAAATGTAGGAAATAGTGTAGTTGTACTGCAGTGAACACTGTGCAACTGTCTTGGAACATGTTACCAGTGTTTGCGTTAGACCAGCGGTGTCCGCAAACTGGGGGGGGGGGGAGATTGTTTAGGGGGGCACAGGCAGCAGGCGGCGAATTTGCCAGGAGCAGAGAGAAAAGCAGTCTCTAGCTCAATTTCTCTTTCGGCCAATAGGTGGAGCTGTGCTACACAGCTCCTGCAGCACCTCCTTGTTGCAACAGCGTGGTGAGAGTGTGAGAGTGTGGCATGGGGAGGAGGGGTGAGTGTGAGAGTGTGATGAGAGTGGGACATGGGGAGTGGAGGTGAGTGTGAGGGTGGAACATGGGGTGGGGGGTGAGTGTGAGAGTGGGACATGGGGAGGGGGTGAGTGTGAGAGTGGGACAGGGGAGGGGGGGTAAGTGTGAGAGTGGGACATGGGGAGGGGTGAGTGTGAGAGTGTGACATGGGGAGGGGGGAGAGTGTGACATGGGGGGGGGTGAGAGTGGGACATGGGGAGGGGAGGTGAGTGTGAGAGTGGGACATGGGGAGGGGGGTGAGTGTGATAGTGGGACATGGGGAGGGGGTGAGTGTGAGACTGGGACATGGGGAGAGGGGTGAGTGTGAGTGTGACATGGGGAGGGGTGTGTGAGTGAGAGAGTGGGAAATGGGGAGGGGGTGAGTGTGAGAGTGGGACATGGGGAGGGGGTGAGTGTGAGTGGGACATGGGGAGGGGTAAGTGTGAGTGGAACATGGGGAAGGGGGGTGAGTGTGTGAGTGGGACATGGGAGGGGGTGAGGGTGTGAGTGGGACATGGAGAGGGGGGTGAGTGTGTAAAAGTGTGACATGGGGAGGGGGTGAGTGTGTGAGTGTGACACGGAGAGGGGTGTGAGAGTGAGAGTGTGACATGGGGGGTGAGAGTGAGTGTGTGAGAGTGTGACATGGGGGGGTGAGAGTGAGTGTGAGAGAGTGTGACATGGGGGGGGGGTGAGAGTGTGACATAGGGAGGGGGTGAGAGTTTGAGAGTGTGACATGGGGAGGGGGGTGAGAGTGTGACATGGGGAGGGGGGTGAGAGTGTGACATGGGAGGGGGGTGAGAGTGTGAAAGTGTGCCATAGGGAGGGGGTGTGATAGTGAGAGTGTGACATGGGGGGAGTGAGAGTGTGAGTGTGTGAGATTGTAACATGGGGAGGGTGGGTGAGAGTGTGACATGGGAGGGGGGTGAGAGTGTGACATTGTGACATGGGGAGGGGGTGAGAGTGTGGGGGGTGAGACTGTGAGAGGGGGGGTTGAGAGTGTGAGAGGGGGGTGAGAGTGTGGGGGGTGAGAGTGACATGGGGAGGGGTGTGAGAGTGTGACATGAGGAGGGGGGTGAGAGTGTGAAATGGGGAGGAGGGTGAGAGTGTGACATGGGGAGGGGGGGTTGAGAGTTTGAGAGTGTGACATGGGGAGGGGGGTGAGAGTGTGACATGGGGAGGGGGTGAGAGTGTGACATGGGAGGTGGTGAGAGTGTGAAAGTGTGCCATAGGGAGGGGGGGTGATAGTGAGAGTGTGACATGGGGGGAGTGAGAGTGTGAGTGTGTGAGATTGTGACATGGGGAGGGTGGGTGAGAGTGTGACATGGGAGGGGGTGAGAGTGTGACATTGTGACATGGGGAGGGGGGTAAGAGTGTGGGGGGTGAGACTGTGAGAGTGTGGGGGGGTGAGAGTGTGACATGGGAGTGGGGTGTGAGAGTGTGAGATGGGGAGGGGTGTGATAGTGTGGGGGGTGAGAGTGTGACATGGGGAGGGGTGTGAGAGTGTGACATGAGGAGGGGGGTGAGAGTGTGAAATGGGGAGGGAGGTGAGTGTGAGTATGACTGTGTGACAGTGTGACATGGGGAGGGGTGAAAGAGCTACATGGGGGGGTAAAAGAGAGACATTGGGAGAGGGGGTGAAAGAGAGACATGGGGATGAGAGAGACACTGGCGGGAGGGAGAGACACTGGTGGGAGGAAGAGACACACAATGGCTGGAGGGAGAGTGTGCGAGACACTGGGGGGAGGTAGAGAGACACTAGGGGAGGGAGAAAGAGTGAGACAGACACTGGGGGGAGGGAGAAAGAGAGAGACAGACACTGGGGGGAGGGAAAGAGAGAGTGGGGGAGGGAGGGGGAGACACTGTGGGGAGGGATAGAGAGACACTGGATGGGGAGTGAGAAATACTGGGAGAGGGAGAGACTGGGAGAGGAGTGTGAGACTGTGGAAGAGGGGAGAGAGGTCCTGAGAGGTCCTAATGTGATGAGAAGAGAGAGATTAATAATACAGCATAAATGGGGACGCTATTAGACAAATATCATAATATTTATTTTTAAGTGATGCAATTTGTGTTATAAATACTTTTTTTGTAGACGCGTGACGGGGGCGTCACAAAGCTGGTTCACCCTCATTGACTGAACCAGCTCACGTGCGCTGACGTCATGTGATTTTGATTACATCAGGCAGGGGGGGGGGGGCAAGAAATTTCATGGATGAAAAGGGGTGCTCGGCATAAAAAGTTTGCTCACCCCTGCGTTAGACCATAGTAGATGGTCATTTAGATGAATCTATATTTAATTTTATTTATAAAATGTTTAACCAGGAAATAATACATTGAGCGTTACCTCTCATTTTCTAGTATGCCCTGGGCGCAGTTATGATGAGAGTACATGGTTACAGTAAATGAACTGAGGTTTTACATTATATTTACAGTCATTTCAGGACTGCTAAAGATGATATGATTATGGGCATATGTAACAGTTACAGACAAGATTAAAATGTGACACAGTTGAAGCCTTGAAATTACTTAAACTGGGGCTGGTTCGGAGAGTCTCTGGTCGTTTTTTCCAGTCGTGAGGTGCAAGGTAAGAGAAGTAGGAGTGACCAGGATTTCTAGTTAAACCTCAGCACCGTGAACAGTCTTTTGAACTCAGCTCTAAGGTGATAAGCAATCAGCATTAATTAAAATGCTAAAATATTAGTTTAGAACTGTTTTTACCTTTGTTCTTAATCAATCCTATAATCTCCATTAGTTACATTTGACTCTTCAGTAAGTGAGAATGCACGGTTACATAATTCCTTGGTGAGCTGAACATACAGTAGAGATACAATGTGCCACTAGGTGTCAGCATGTTATTACACAAGACAATGTGCACCAAAACCACTCTGCAAATTAACTGGAGAGAAAAGTTTCTTTTGATCACTAACTCCTATTGAAACTTCCCAAATTGTAAGCTGATTGGCACTGGACAAAATTGGAGGAAAGTGTCTTTTTTTTACCATGATGTAAGATGAAAGTTTTGCACCAAAATTACCTTGAAACATCAGCCACAACATCTGATTTGATCTTATAGTATTACAATCATTAGCCTTGAAATGCACTAGGATAATTTACTGTACACTTATGTACACTAGCGATTCTGCTTGCATGCTTGCAAATTGCTTTTATTTGATTTTTTTTTTTTTTTTTTAGGAAAGCCAATAATTCAATCTACATACCATTTCAAGGTTTAACAGTGGTCAGGGTTGAGTTTGTGAAAGAAATCAATGTACAGTATACTGTATGTACATGTATTTTGAACTGGAGCTTCTACACCACTGAACTCATCACATTTTCTACTGAAGGCAATCATTAAAATGCAACATTATGCTTTACCAGAGTTTAATCTGCATATTTTCTACAACGTTGATCTAAACAAATATTAATTCCTAGAAGTACTATATAAGAGTCCAATTTGTCATATAAGAATCCAGCCCAGTGTGCTTTATTAAAGATGTATTAAAATATCTTGTCAAGATACCTTCTCAATGTTTACCCTCAGATTTAGCTTAAATATATCATATTATTTCATTTGTTTGACTTAACCTATTTGGATTTCATTTTGACTAAATAAAATACTTAAACTGAATAAGACTAAATGAAAAAAAAAAAAATCATCTTTAATTTCCAGATAAAGTTATGTGTTCTAACCTTAATAAATATAATTGACATTATGTTTTAACAATTAATTTATATTGATTAATTAATGATAAATAATTAATTTGATAAATAAAAACAATTCCAAGTCCTCTAAATACACATGCTACAACAACCGTTAATCAGAAATTCGGAGGCTGTATGCATTTAAACTCGACATTGTTTTTAATTCAAAGATTCACCACAATCCGAGTTATGCGTAATGTGGAAGCAAGAAATAGTGCTAATAACATAAACAAAATGTTCTGCAGGCTTTAATCAAGCTCCCAAGAATTCAGAAGTACTTGGTATCCCAGAGTGTCAGAAATGTTTTGTGAAAGACCAATGCCAAATGGCATGTGTCCAACCAGTTTTACTAGCTGCGCACTTAGAATGTTTCCCAGAGAATGTGAATAGGGTTTTGTTTATTGGAACAGCTAGACCAAATTGTAATGAGTCCAGCCATTTCACTATTTTTTTTTGCTGGCGATGAAGGGGTTGCCACTATCTGAGACTATTGCATAATGTATTCCTGTTTAGTAGAGCACTAAATTGATGTTTTATAGCCATGTTTCTTCGTGGTAACATCTTGGTAACCATGGAAACAGCAGCACTTCATGCTAGCCTGATACTTAGATCTTTAAAGGGGCAGTCCTGCTTAGAATTAAAGTGATCAGAGGAAGGTGGCTGACGCTTTAAACATATGGTGATGAAAATACATAAAAGTAGTGATTTATGTGTAGGTACAGCTCACCAATTTCATGTATTTTAACATTGTATTCGCTCGGGAGGCTTATGGACCCCCCCCCCCTTTTAAATTTTGATCTCCCTGCTAATTTTTCAAATAAGTAGGGTATAGAGGCACGCCTCTGGAGCACTCCCACTCAATATTCAGTAATCTGTTTTTGTGTTGCTGACAACTATGTCGCAGATCCACAAAAGGGTGCAAAGCTTTAGCACGCCTTTACTCCCATTCATATTTCCCATTCACACGCTGCTACTCCCATGTGAGTTACTCCCAGCACGTATTTACTCCTATATGTGTGGGAGTAAAGGCGTACTAAAGCTTAGCACCTTTTTGTGTATCTGGGCTTATGAGAGGTAATTATTGCCCTTTTCACTTAATCTAAAATATAGGTGCACTAATTTCCACTTAATGATGAATTAGGCACAGGACCACAGATATGTTTTTGAAGAAATGTCATGTTCTGTTTTGATGCAGATTTTAATTGCACTATTATTACACTTTCCTTTTAGTATCCTGCACGTGATTTGCTACATTTTCTTTAAGGTAGTTCATCTCGTGGGAACCTCATATTAAGTTGTGGTTTAAGGGAAGGTACTTACTCAATGTGAAGATGACTGGGCTCCGGCAGCTAAGCTTATCATACTTTGGCTAAAATATGCAATTAAAACTTAAAGTCAATTTTGTAGTTTGGATGTATAATCACACACTGAATCTTTATGGCCAAGTTGGATACAGCACGGACAGGTTATTTGTTTCTAAAATATATGGCCAAAAAAAGGTTTTCTTTGATGCCCTCCTAATGGCATTTAAAGTATATGGTGATGCAAATGTAACGGGTTTTCTGAACCGGCCTGACCCACCCAATCTCATATTGGCCCCTGTGGTCTAACCAGTCCCCATTACAGTGTGATGTCTGGTGGTGCACCTGTTGGCTACAGGACTCCTGAGTCTCCCGCATGATGGTGTGTGGGGATTTGCCAACCCAGACAGGCAGCTGAGGTAGTGTGCTGAGTCCTACCTATATCCAGTGCAGCGCCTCCACCTCATCAGGATCCCAGCGTGAGCTTGTGGATGGTCCTGGTGAGGAACTCCTCTGTGGTGCAGCCCCCTGTGTAATCACTCCACACTTACACACGAGGGTTTCTTTTATCAGAGTCATCTTTATTGGTACGGTGGGCCAATTGCCCTCCACAATGGGGTGTCTTCAGCCCTCCATTGTTCACCGTACTTCCCTTTGAAAGGTATAGTCCTCCTAATGTAGGGATTCCCTATCCCCGCAGGGATATCTATTCTGTGCCAGGTCCCTGGTCACAGTCTCCTTATTCAGCTACTATATCATAACCACTTCGCAAACTACTCCTCCTCCTCCTAATCACTTGGCAACTCCTTCTCTCAACTAACTTTTGAATCAGTGCTGTGCCTTATGTTTCCTCTGGGGGCTGGCACAACTCTGACATCACTAACCGTGGAGTCAGAGCCTGTGACCACTCCCATCCATAAATAGGGCACCTCACCAGGGTGTGAGGGCAAACCTCCATGATTACTGCTGGCATGCCCATAACTTACCAGGCCTTACTGTCAGCAGGAGAGATGACTGCAGCCATTTTACAGTATGGTTACATTCTCCCCCTGGTGAATCCCACCATCCCCGGCTGGGACCTAAATTTGCAGTACCTTTCGTCAGGAAGCACTGTAAAATGGAACACACATAATTATCAGAACATCATACATGAGATTCGTAATTATAACAAAACAGTTCACATCGTGCCAAGCCCGCCCTGTCCAGCAGCCACGAGCCCGCGAAATGCTACTCAGTACCTCCTAATAGTAGTGCCTTGGATCAGGTTTCTTTACCTCCCGACCCCCCATGTCCAAAACAGTTACATGGTAGCTACGCGGCAACTCCCTTTCAGGCCTGTATACTACCCTGTGTTTGTATACACTTCTCCCAATACTCCAAACCCTTATCAGGTGCTCGATCCTTTCTTCTGCCTTACTACCCATAATGGCACCCCCTTTGTTGACCATGTACTCCTCTATGGTCTCCCTTAACCACCTATCCCTATTCTCCTCAATCTCCTCCATGAGGGGTTCAGGAACATACGGGTACTCCAACCCATGGGAGTACTTGTATTTTGCAACAATCGCCCTTTCAGCCCTACTACTCCTAGTTAGGTTGGCGTTCCCTGCTCTCCCTGGTAACACCCATGATAGGGGCTCATCCGGATCTACGGGGTCGGACAATATGCCAGGGCCCATGGGTTCTATTTCATTTCGGTCTATCATGAGCCACCGATATTGCATCTCCTTTTTCCTCTCGGCGGGCGTGAACTCCCCTCTAGCCCACCAGTAATCTACGATGTCGTCTGTTTGTAACAAGAACCGCGTGCGGTCCATCCAGCCCACGTACCCCTCAAATAAGGGCGCCCACCAACGGGTCTCCCTAGGCTTCTCGTTCCATTCTAGAGAGTCTCCCTCCTCTGTACCTCCCCAGGAGCATACCCCGGAAGTCCCCACAGAACGGGGCCTGGACCACCTTTCATGCTTTGGTGCCTCCCCAGAAGGTATATCCGCCTCTTTAGGCACCCACCGGGACTTAGATACCTGTCCCAATTGTCCTCCTCCCCTTGAGCCCTCCCCGGAATCAAAGCTGCTCAGTCTTTCCCCAGTCCTCACCAACCCCCAAAGATCCTTCCGACACCCCCAAACTGGATGAAGATCCCCGGGAACCGGTGACTGGGACGGGGCATTAGCTAGGGCGTGGGGTTGGGCATAGGGATAGGCAGTCGGAAGCCGCGGGGTTCTGACCCGTTCGCCTTCCTTGGATTGTCCCGTATCACCGGACGGTGGTATCGCCGGTTGCGTCTCACCCCTCTCCGGTCTCCGCGTACTCCGGTTCTTCTTAATCGATCGGGAGCCACCACCCGATCGCTGAGACGCGTGTCCTCTACTTCCGCTGGTTCCGCCACCTCCGCCGGAAACGGCATCATCACTGGAGTCGGAAATGCCGCCATCTTGGGATGGACCCCCATGCGGGATCTCTTCCTCCACAATCAGGTCCGGAAGTCCCTCTGTGCCCATGTGCGCCATCCTGGCCTGGCACGGCCTCTCCTCCTCGAGCGATGGCATCGGAGCCTGGCAAGAACAAGGGCTATCCTTACCAGTCCGCAGGTTGGGCGTGGACCGTCCGTTACCACTGGACCCGCTGGTCCCGAGAACAGCTGGGCTCCGCCTCTCCGGTTTCGGCTCCACCGATGACACCCGGCTCCGTCCACTGTCACTTCCGGTAAGTGGCCTTTTGATCCCATTCCCTCCACCGGACACCGCCACCGGCCAGACCAGGGTACTTGTTGGTTCTTTGGGTCCCTCGTCCGAGGGATCCGCACTTAGGGTACTTGGGGTTGCCGAGCGCGGCGACCGCCTTCTTTTCTCTCTGTCGGTTGCTGGAACGACCACGTCACATTCCTCGGGATCCGCACCCTTGGTCCACAGTGCACCGGGGAACTCGGCGGACAGCATAGCCGTATTCCCCCCTGGATCATTGTTCTGAATGGGCACGAAGGTGGGCATTGGCCACAGATATTGGGTGCCACACTGGGGACAGCGTGCCGCCGTGCCCATGGTGCCGCCGGGCAGTCTGCATTGCAGGCAGAGGCCCACTACTGTCTCCGCGCCCCCTACACGGATCACCAGAAACCATCCGGTTCGCATCTGGGGAGCAGGCCATAGTCTTGGTAGGAGCCACTCGTAACACTGGTCTGTCCTGGAAGCTGGTTCCGCGTGAGTGACCAACAGGGGTTGAATGGTCAGCCACTCCTTGGTTTAGCTCCGCCCTTATTTGACACAATTGGAATCCGCCCCCTTTGTTTGCGATTATGGGCGGGTCCCACAAGGGAATAGGATGTCCTTTAATTGAGGCCGCACCTCTTTCAGTCCTAGAGGGCGCGACCACAGCTTTCGCGCGCTTTTCCCCAACAGGGCGGGGTTCTTCTTTTGCCGCCAACTCCAGCCGTCGACTTTCAGCTGCCTTGCGTGCAAAGTAACCTTCTTTCTTGCACACAATTTCAGCTGCCGAAACTACTTCTGGTAATGGGGCCGTCAGCGCACCAGCTCCTGGGCCCGCGGGATTCATACCCACGGGGCATAGCTGGAAACCACTCCCCTTGGTTGATATTAGGGGAGGGTCCCACAGACTAAGTGGTTGACTCGGAACCGGGGCTAAGTGAGTCACTGTCCAAGAAGGCGCGGCCACAGCTTTCGCGCCATACCCCCCATGCGGGCGGGGCTCTCCTGTTGGCGCCACTTCTGGCCAATTCTTGGGAACTTGTGCATCTGCAGAATAGTCTGCCATCGGCCCACGCGGTCTCCCAGGGAAGCGGGAGCCGCCATTTTGTAAGTCCTTTCCATCAGCCACAATTGCAATGTCCTCAACACAGTCCTCCAGGGTGGCGCCTCGTTGTCCTAGACAGGACCAAAACGGTGCGGCCACAGCTTTCGCTCCACTCCAGAGCAGGCTTGTAAAAGACATGTCAGCAACAGCTTGCTCTTCAGTGGGGCGTACGCCACGTGTGCTTTCGCCATCAACCTCCGGTCGCCATTTTGGACTATCCGCACCGCGCGGATCCTCCATTCTTGCAGTCGCCATTCCCTCGTAGTAGTTATCGTACATGGGGCTCCTCTCGGCGGGGCAGCCACCACACCGGTACAATAAAGATTTCTCTGATGCACCACCTTGTGTACCTAATGTAGGCTGGACTCGTGTTGCACTACCTCAGGCTAGGCTCACTCTCTCAGTGTCTGCTGTATCTCCTTCCTTCCAGTTTGTGCTCCCTACGGTAAGTGGTCTGGAATGGGCTAGAGTACTCTTGGGGCTTCCATGCAGTACTGGGGCGTCTACCTGTCTTGGTTAGCCTAGCGCAGACCCTCTCCAGGATTCCTGACCACGTTAACAGGCTATCCCTTCTGGCATCCTACCAACTAGCACTACCTCAAGGTGACTAGGACAGCTATAGCCCGGCTCCACACCCCCAACTCCTTTCAGGCCCCTAGGTCCATCCCAACGCAGCACAAAGTGGCAGCAGACACTTCTCCCTGTTTCCCAGTGTGCCTAGCTAAAGCCTGTCCTGTTGACAGGTCTACTTATATCTCTCAGCAGCGCCTCCAAATGTAACGTGTTTTCTGAACCGGCCTGACCCACCCAATCTCATATTGGCCCCTGTGGTCTAACCAGTCCCCATTACAGTGTGATGTCTGGTGGTGCACCTGTTGGCTACAGGACTCCTGAGTCTCCCGCATGATGGTGTGTGGGGATTTGCCAACCCAGACAGGTAGCTGAGGTAGTGTGCTGAGTCCTACCTATATCCAGTGCAGCGCCTCCACCTCATCAGGATCCCAGCGTGAGCTTGTGGATGGCCCTGGTGAGGAACTCCTCTGTGGTGCAGCCCCCTGTGTAATCACTCCACACTTACACACGAGGGTTTCTTTTATCAGAGTCATCTTTATTGGTACGGTGGGCCAACTGCCCTCCACAATGGGGTGTCTTCAGCCCTCCATTGTTCACCGTACTTCCCTTTGAAAGGTAATGTCCTCCTAATGTAGGGATTCCCTATCCCTGCAGGGATATCTATTCTGTGCCAGGTCCCTGGTCACAGTCTCCTTATTCAGCTACTATATCATAACCACTTCGCAAACTACTCCTCCTCCTCCTAATCACTTGGCAACTCCTTCTCTCAACTAACTTTTGAATCAGTGCTGTGCCTTATGTATCCTCTGGGGGCTGGCACAACTCTGACATCACTAACCATGGAGTCAAAGCCTGTGACCACTCCCATCCATACATAGGGCACCTCACCAGGGTGTGAGGGCAAACCTCCATGATTACTGCTGGCATGCCCATAACTTACCAGGCCTTACTGTCAGCAGGAGATATGACTGCAGCCATTTTACAGCATGGTTACACAAATATACAAAACTAGTCATATATTTGCATGTAGCACTCACCAATTTGTTGTACTAAGGACAGTGGCATGTTTCTTTCGTTAAATTTAGCTGACCAGTAATCATGCTTTCTCTGACAACACCCTCCAGGTGACCCCCTTTGTGGAACTGGCCACATGGTAGGATTGCTGGCATGGGGATGGGCCCCTTTAAACACCGGGCCCGGGACAGGAGTCCCTGCTTCCCCCCCCCCCCCTGTCAGCAGCCCTCACTATCTCCCACACTCCCCCAAATCAGGGGCAGATACCCTTTAACAAAAGAAAACAAGCGCAGACGCAAATGGTGAAGTAAGATCAAATCAATTAATATATATTAAAAGGTAAGATATCTGCGTACATCAGTGAAGACAAAAGTAGGCATATCGTGCACTTAGGTTAACATGTTACCCGGCACCACCAGACGCACAGGAACCGTACAACCGCAGCAACCGCCGTGTCACCAAGATGGGTGAGATAACGCTGACCGTCCGTCGTTTTAGGCCGTCACTGGCTGTCTTAGTCTGGCTCTACGAAGTCTGCAAGAACGTCTTTGCACCGTGCCCACTGGAACCGCCGTCAGGCTCGTCTCTCCACACCCAAACCTGGCAAGGTTCCTACACCTGACAAATGTTCACTTCACTTTTTTTTCTTTTTTTTAAAATAAATAAAATTTAACTTAACATAATTTGAACATATATTACAACCTTTGAATGCCTGTTTAGCAGCCACATTCTATAACTTTGCAAACATAAGGAGGGGGAGTGTGATGTAACAGTTGAGTGGCATCCTCAGAGGCACTTGCCTATACTCTTCAGGTACAGGTATTCTGCTCTATAACCTATTCAGCCAATCAGTGGTTGAGGGCCCGAGGAGGTCAAGATGCCCTCTCGATGATCCCTCAGAGCTACCATTATGGTGCCATCATTAGCCATACAGATAAACAAACTACAATAAGCTTGATTTCGGTGTTCCTGAAAAAAAAATCAATACATTTTCCACGATATACAAATAAGTAAAAAAAAAACGTATGTAAGGCTGATGCAATCGTTTGAAGGCAGCCAGTTACACAAAGTTCTTTAATCTATTTGTTTATTTGAAACTGTCTTTTAACCTGTTGAGTGCTCCAATGTTGTGCCTGGTACAGCATAGGCATGCCAGGAGCCCTTATTACGTACAAGGTACATCATGGACACATTGTATTTTTTTTAGGAGCTCCCTCCACTTCCGTTTCCAGAATCAGTGCACTAGTCATGTCACGGGATTGCTACAGGAGCAGCTACATGATGTAGAAGTTGCGGAGGTCTGCTGGTACTCTTGTGCCACTGGACCCTGGCGCTGCAAAGGTGCTAGAATGCTTGCAATTGTAATGTAAGTTCAACAGAACTGTAATTACTATTTCAGGGATCATACAGTATATTTTGTTTGCCACAATTTCTTATTTATATGGGTCAGCTTCCTATGCAGATGCATTCACTTTCACATATACTGCAGACAATGTTGGTAGTTGCTAAGAAAGACAACCACTAACCGTAGAACTATTTAGCCTGGTAGATTTTTTTTTGTCATGTTCACTTCTTTTGGTAACCCATCATTTATGCTGCTTATGAATGAAAGCTGAAGGAACATATTGTCTTGATTTACCACCAGACGTTTTATAGATGGTAGAAACCAATGCAAATTTGTATCTTAACAACCTCATTAAATTGTGCTTGATTTACTATGCCCTCTTAATCACTGCACTGGCAAGATCTCAAGAACAGTGTAAACTGCTCATGTTTTGTATTGTTTTGCATGTATTTGCTCTCAGTGCATTATCCCACAATGCACAAATGTAAAGAAATGGCAAGAGCTTTAATAAATTGAGCTTGATAATGTAAGCACAATTACAAACATTTTGCCTAACTTTAGGCTGTTGTGCCCCATTCTGCTTTGATAAATAGTCTCCTTATACAACCCTGGTGCTTTGAGCTGTGATTATGCCACAATCTTTGAATTATAGATGCTGCACTTTATTCAACTTGACCATGACTAAATATCAGAATAAGTCCTGCAAGAAACCGAGATGGCATCTGTGAGCCAAGGAGGGAATTGTACTGTTGGCTCTAGAGAGCCCTTCTTGCTAATTCATACAGCAGGAATCTGGGAAGATTTCCAAAACAATAAAAGTACAAAGGTGTGCATGGTATTACTGTGGGAGTGAGTAGTACATTTCTTTTGTAGGATTCTGCTGGGTTGGTTTTCAGCTCTAGTAAGAAATGTGTGAACTATTATGCTGACATAAATGTAGATCTAATTAGAATCAAGATTAACTTGATTATGGAGCAGGTAGAGGCATGTGAAGATGTTGTTTAGAATTCCTTTTCGTTCTGCACAGTATTTCACACTTGGCATGACACCGCCCCAGCTGACAATTATCACATTAACACTTTACAGATGACAGATCACTTGTCAGCGTTTCCACCGATAGTTAATTAAATGTTGTTCTGAATTAAACCTGTATATTTTACATAGTCTGTACTGAGTTAATTGAGAATTTAACAGCAAAGAATCATTTAGTATTTTTGCTGTTTTGTATTAATGAAGTAGAAGGAAACGGCATGTAACTCATCGGAAACATTGATGACAGTTTAAAACATAGCTGAACCATTCACCCTATATAATTGTTTGTTGTCACAATGTAATAACACCATAGATCGGAACAGAAATGGAGAATGCACCATTTCTACAGTGTATTTGCTTCATCAACGGTCTACTCGGAATTTTATCACTGAAAGAGTTTGAAATAAGTCCACCCACTTTTTCTTTCCTTTTAACTGTTTTTTCAAGCTTGCCCGGGTTTCGAGAAGACATGATTTACCATCCTGGTGATGAAAAAGGTCAGCTTTGCTTCCTTGACTTATTTCTACTGTACCTTGTGATTGAAAACATTCACATTCTTATCCTGGCCAGCAAAATAACTTGACTTGGATTTCCCATAAATTGCTCTTTATTGTTGCACCCCTTGGGAAAGTATGTCACATTAATACTGGTAAGTAGCTTGTCCTTACAATGGAGCTCAGCCCTGGCATGACTTACCCATGTTATTGTACACTTTGCTCACAGATGTTTTAGGGCAGCAATCCCACCAGCAATATTTCTATTTTATATTTTTAATCTTACCTGAACCGTTACCCGGTAGCGAACCTGGGATTCCCCAATGTCTGGGTACCTTTAGTTCCAGAAATATTTGTTGTTTTATTGGCACCGATATTGGCACAAAAAAACTACAAATATGGCAATGTACTGAAAACATTGCAGTGGGGTCACCTATAGAAATCTGACATTGTGGTTTTCTATTGTCTGTCAAAGTGTGCACTGACACTCTATTGTTTCCTCTATTGGTTTGGTGAAACCCTGGTCCACCTCAAGCTCCTTGGTCTTTAATTGGAGGATCCCAGGATGTTGGGGGAACGATTAACTCCAGGGGAACTCCCAGTTTTGGCAAGATAGCAAAAAATCTGTTTTGCCCGGATTGGTCCTTTAAAAGGGAAATATAAACATTTCAAGAAATGCACAACATTCCTGCCCAAAAACTAATGCTGCAATGCCATAACGAATTGTATTTATTTTTCATGTACATGTAGCACACTTTCCCCCACATCTGGGAGATATGGCGGCTACGTGTGTGTGCATTACCTGTGGCTCACAGGAGGTCTGAGCCTCCGCTGCTGGGAACCTCAGGTGTACCTGGTCCATCTGGTGACAGCGCCTCCACCTGTGCGGGATCCTAACAGTGTTGGATAACCCCGCCACAGGACCCAATACAATACACACACTAATAAGAATAACAGTTTACTGTATTCATAAGAGAAAGGACAACACTATAACGTCCCCACCAACTGGGCCACGCAAGGCCATACCCCTAAATTGCCCTCCAACACAGCGTCCACACCTGATAGGATAGTCCCCAAAGTACTGAGGGGCTTTTGAGCACCCAACCAACCACAAGAAGCAACCCACCCAATGTGTGAGACAGCGCTGCCCACAACTAATGTGTGTAAAGTTGGTGCATTTGTTGATACCTGCCGGGTACTCCAGCACCCGGAAGCGCGACTGTAGACAAAGAACCCGTCTGGTCCCATGCCATTGTCGTCAGCGATGACTCCGCCTCCACACGTGGGTTGGTGTCCAGCAGGAGTGTCCCACATGAATATAGCCTCTTATCTGTGGGTGGTGATCTGATCCCAGATCACCTGATTCCAGGTTGCAGCCGCGTCCTGGCTGTGTCCCACGCACTGGTACTACAGGGGCAGTGTCCCTATCTAATGGGCCTGTCCCTGCAGCAACCACAAACTGAGGGGAGTCGGGGCTTAGCTGGGACCTAAGGTGATCTCTGGCCTAGTGCAGGGGTCACAGACGCCCTGCACACACAACCTACCCTCTTCTTCTCCCAGCTCCTACTGGTGTTCTCCTAGCGCGTGCAATGTAACAATATCCCTCTGCAGGGGAATCCGGCCGCGCGATTGGCTGCTGGCATCCCATGTGGTACCTTGCCCCTGTGCATTCTGGGGGCTGTAGTCCCCGCGGAGCCCTATCCAGGTAATGGCCACAGCTCTCCGGTCCTGTGCGCATGCGCAACTTTATTGCGCATGCGCGTCCATATCGAAGATGGCGGCGCCCTGCAAAGGGGGACACCAGAAGCCTCTGGCGATCTAATCGCCTCTGCTAGCTGCCGCAATGCTCTGCAAGTTCCCCCGCTGTCACACGAGAGAAGGGGATTCTTTGCTGCACTGACTCCAAAACTTTGTATTTAAGCCTAAAAGAACTGGCAATCTATTATCCCATAGAGAAAATGCAAACCAGAGATGAAACACTAAAGATACCTTTAAGTGCTGGTGATTTGGGCACCACATGTAAGTGCATACTGTATCTCATCTTCAATACTGAAAGCTTTCAAAATTTGTGGGCATTCTTCACCATATTTATTTTTCCTTTTTTTCTGTGATTGCGCAGATATTTTTCTGGAAGCACTTTAATTTTTCCGCCTTGAGGAATATTTCTTATTTGCTCTTCTCATCATATTTGTTCTTTAATTTGTTACCAGAAGACAGTGAGAGGGTTTTTTTTTTTTTTTTTTTAAGTCCCACGACTGCAAAACTGGAGCAGAAAAACATTACTTCTTGATTGATAAATCTAGTTCAGTGTTTTGCACCAGTGTTGTCCTGGTTTTGCAGAACCCCTAAAATCCTAGGACATTGCCATCTGATAATGGCTATTGATTCCTGAGTCCTACGGTGCTTACATCAAATAAGAAAGGTTTGTGCATGCATGCTATTTTACCCCATCAGAGATATACAGAACAATGTATCTTTATTTTTAAACTGATTTAAACTTTTTTTTTTCCTTTCCTTTTTACTTTCACACAGTATTGTCTTTTAATGGCTATTTATCGCATATGGCACAGAGAGCTTTCCTTGTTTTGTTGTTGTCTTTTTACACTTTACTGTATTGTGTTGTAATTGAACTCTTAACTCATTGAATGCCATCGGGGCAAGACTTTTGCCTTGCAAAGCATTTCAAAGCTCTCTGAAGTCTAGCAAAGACTACAAATGCAACTTTTACATGCAACACAGTGTTGACATTGTACCGTATTTTGTGTTAAAACTGTAATTATGCTGATTTGTTGCAGAAAGTATTTGGCTTTTTTTTTGCTGGTTTTGGAAATAAATGCAATATATTTTAATGTAACCTGCGTTCCTAGTGGCATTCTTTTCCTGCAGTGTGTACACTAGAAATAACTGATTATTATGTTGCCATGATATTGGCCTGAACTACAGAGGAAACATGATTAATTTAGCTTCTAATGTTTCATCTCCACCCTTGGCTGCTTTCCTGGATTTAGTACTGCACATTCTTATATCTCTGAAGAGTAATAAAAAGAGACACGTCTTTATCCTATTGTAAAGATATTTTACTGGAAAAAAAAACCACCCAGAACACAATGTATGAAACATGTTGTGGGTGTGTTGACCAAAATAAAATCCATCAATGAAAATATGTAATTTTCAAATAATAAATTCCATTGAGCAACTGGGGTGAGATTGGATAAGCCCGTGTCTTGTACATGTATACATTACACAGCTGTTTTTCCAGTAGACCAATAGCATTGCACAAGCTTCCCTTGGCCCCGGAGAGAAGGCAGTGATTTTCACCCAGCATTAAAGTGATTATAAGGCTTCTACAGCTGTTTAACTGAAAGAAGAAGCTTTAGAAAAAAACTGTTAACACTGTCTGAAGATCTGGATATGAACCCAGATAGTATGAGTTCACATTGCTACTATTTACTGGCTCTTAAAGCAGCAGTCTCTCCTTGAGTCCCCGGAGCTGAGCCACGTTTCTTTTGGGGCCAGTTACTTACTGGTTGTTTAAAGCCCCATATGATGCGGGCCAATGGGAAGCCACGATGGATGCCTGTAGCGCAGGGGTGGCAAACTCCACTTCTCCAGGGCTACCAATAGACAGGTTTTCCTCAGGATATTCCTGCTTCAGCACAGGTGGTGCAGTTTTTGACTGAGCCACTGATGGAACCATCAGTGCCGAAGAAGGGATATCCTGGAAACCTGACCTGTTTGTAGACGTTGAGGACTGGAGTTGCCCACTCCTGCTGCCGTTGCTTCCTATTGGCCTGCGTAGCATGGGAGATTTAAGCACCACTTTGTTTCCCCAGAACTGAAGTGAACGCTGTTCAGCTCCGGAGATAACTTGCTTCATACCTCTATAAAAAAAGGGGGGGGGGAGAAGGGAGACAACCCCCCCCCCCCAAAAAAAAACAAGCTTTAGGAACTTCTCCTTTAAGACAGGGGAGTTATGGTAAAGTCTGAGCAAAATTGGAGACACCACAGCCCCAAATAAATCATGGAAAGGAATCCCATAAAAAGCAACACAATTTTTTTTCTTTACTAAATCTCAAGAGTGCTTTTTTTTGCAGAGGTTGTCCCCATTTTGTAGCTGGAAGACACTGATAAATGGATTCCCCCCCACCCCATGGGCATTATGTAGTAAAGTCTCCCGGCTGCAAAGTAGAGGCAAAAAGTGGTGCAAAGATTATACCAGATTTATCAACAGAATAAAAGGCCATTGTAAGGCTACGCTTATAGTGCCGGCGACGGTCGTTGGAAAATCAAATAGAGATGACTTCCAGCGATCGCGACCAATCCGTCGCTCCATCGCACTGTCGCTTCGTGCTTACTATAAGTGCATGCAACGGCGGCAATGCATTTGTTTTGCCGCGACATCATGTCGCTGTCGCCGGCACTATAAGCTCAGCCTAAGAAAGCTGGTGCTATTTTTGTTAACCCATTTTGCAAGTACGAGATTGATACATAACTCCAATGGTGTAAATTCTATATATTCTGAAGCAGCCGTTTGGACCAAAGACTTCAACGTGGATTTTTCATCCGACAATGGATGCATCAGAGAATATAGAATTATTGGAAGCTGCATAAATTGCACTGTAAATAAATATGAAGGAGAAACAGGTGCGCAAATCACATCAGAACATAAAAAGAAAGTGAAAACACAAAATAGTGCAATATTGTCAACCCCAACAGATGATTTCAGTGTTGAGAGTTCTATAAAATTTGCACACACCTGTTTAACGTGAAATCAGGGGCTAATTAGACTTTGCAGTGGAAACGCGCGTTGGGTGAATCAGTGATTACTAAGGAGCCCTTGTTGATGACATCCAGAGTGGAGGGCAACTTTAATCAGCCCAGTACCTGCTGTGACGGCCGTGGAGCGGATGCTGTTGCTGTGAATATCCTTGTCTGACCATATGACACAGGGTGGTCTGAATGCTCACAAACAAAGGCACTTATGTAAGTGGAATACTTTGTGTTTTTAACATTAAAAACAGTACTATAGTATTTTTGCTTTCCCTTTATTATATGGATTTTCCCCCCCTTTATATGGATCTGGAGTACCTGTCTGGAGACATAAGTTGTTAACTTCTAATAAGCACAACGCTTTCATTTCACGTTAAACACGTGAGTGCAAATTTTATAGAACTCTCAACACTGAAATCATCTGTTGGGGTTGACAATATTGCACTATTTTGTGTTTTCACATTCTTTTCATGTCCTGATGTGATTTGCGCATCTGTTTCTCCTTCGTTTGCTGATTGAATCTGGTTTGAATTCTTCGTCGGGAGCTGCACTCATTAAGGATAGTATATCATTTGTGTTATTTGATTTATTAGTAATATTATTTGCGCTTGTTTTTCTTTTCACTACTGTAAATAAATATACCTGAGATTGGCACTAGAAACGTGCTGTTCAGTGCTTTGCTGCAGGTAGATGTCTCCATAGTAGATGAATTGGAACTGCAAGAGGGAGTTCAGAGAGACAACCCATCACAGGCATATCCATTATTCTCACTGATCATCGCTCAGCATGTCTTTTTCTTTATTTTTATTTTCAAATCTATATTTTAGGTTTAAAGACAGTATAATAAATCAGAATGCTGTAAGGGGAAAAGCAGTCACAATGGGTTGGTGTTATAACCAGGAGAAGAACATACAGAATGGTAATCAGTGTGTCCCTTTTTGAAACAAGTGATAACAAGATTTTTAAGCCGCTTTATTAACATCACAACTATTTTCAGAGCTTTGTGTTAATCCATGTTACCTGTGTGCCACTACTGCTTCTCATTATTGCAGTGCATACTATGGGCCTTATTATGTATAATCCGATGCGGCAGTTCTGTCTGTGTTCGAACGAAAATCCCCATTTAAGTAAATAGGGAGTTTCAGATAATAGCAGCCCAAACAGATGCATCAGACAATATAAAATAACCCCCTTAAATGTGCGAATGCTGAATATTTGTATGCCTCATTTACATTTAGATATTCATCATCTTTTGTCTTGGAGGCAAATCATTTGCTGTGTCATCTTAGCAATCATATTACTAAGTTACGGACAGCAACAAATAATTATTAGTGTTATGTTTTACATTTTATTTCTTTTTTGTTTGAGGGATAATGGTAATCTGTTCTATGCCTGTTTCTTATATCTACGTATAACAATATACAACAAAATATGGATCAGTTAAGAAAATCTCCTTACACAGAGCTTTATATGTCCTTATCATTTTAGATATCTCAATAGAAGTATGTATTTTTTACAACTCTGTGCCCAGGACATATTTGAAAACGAGAGGTACTGTAAAACATTTTTATAAATAAATAAAATAAATAAAGTAGAGCCGTTGTCTCACAAAATGTTGCTAAATGTTGCTAACATTTCTGGCATTTCTTCTCTGCTGTGTAATCTTTCTGCATCCCCAGGTATTCCAGATACGGAAAGAGGCATGTACAGGAGTAAGAGAAATACATGGCTTCCAAAAAAAAACCATGTCAGAGGAGAAGATATAATTTTCTGCTTGAACTATATTCAAAGTAAACAAAACAATAATAACAAGAAATGGAATCCTACATTTTCTATTTTAAAGCAAATTACATTCTAGCTGCAGCTTTGATCTTTTTAAGGGTCTGCGAGTATAAAACTAAATGTTATTTATCCCACTCTTCCTTAAGGGGATTCCCTTGGGCAGTTTGCTGTAAAAATGTTTTTAACGTACAGTATGGAATGTTAATCTTTCAGTTTTGGGTGTGAAGGATTCACTGTGTAAGATACACATGCTAAGTCCAAGTCAACATAGACTATTGAAGTTTATGTATATACTTTTGTTTATTACTTAAAATTATTGAAGACTCAATGGACTTTTCTTTTTCCACAGCACCCTATTACTTCACTTTTTTTCTTCTTGGTGTCCAATAAAAATGTTTTTACTAATTATTTTTGGCTGCATCTGTCAAGGAGCAGAGTGAGTGTTATTTAATTGCTCTTTGCTTTTGCTGTAGCACTGTACTTTGTCCATGGTCATCATGTGAATGGGTATTTATGCTAGGAAACCTCTGTCTATTCATCTGGAAGAACACGATAGTATTACATTCACATTTGTCATAGTAGTCATTGCATGAATGTAATGACAATCATGTAGCGCAGGTAGGCGGGTTTGTATGTATTTTCATTATGTAAGAATGAAATGATTTGAATAGTGCCAACAAATGACGTACAGGTGTGTGTTTGAGGAGTTGCTTAATGTCTTGCACATTGATGGAGACTATTTTCCAGCCATTATGCTGCAATAAATGTAGCTGATTTGTCAAAAGTAGTGATGTGAATTCATTACAATAAATAATGTTTGTTTGTAACATGAGATACGGTAGGGGAAGTTGTTGATGCCAGGTGAGTAACTAGCTTTGCATTTAAAGAAAGTTTGCATAATCATTTACATATTCATTGACAAAAATGCTGCAGAACCATGTCATAGAAAAAACACCATTATTTCAGCTTTAATGAACCCACCATTTGGATAATTGATACAATTTAAATAAAAATATAATTACGTGTATTTTCTATTTTATAACTGGTATTAGTAAATATCAAATGTTAGTGTAACATATGTTGTAATAGCTGTAAAAAGAACACATTTTGCTAATGTATTAAATTAAACATCCATGCTGCGACAACAAATATTTTGCTGACACAGAAATTTACAGCCCATCCAATTCTGTTGTCTACTATATAAACAGACTTTGTAGGATTTATGCGTAGGATTTTTTTTTTTTTTTTTTAATACATACCATTTAAGATCTATGCGTCATGAGCACAACACATGTTTGCACCAATATACCGGACTAAAAAAACATTTCTGATGATTAAGGTGCACATTAGGAACAGTACATAGATACACACAAAATAATTTTATGTGGTTTTGTTGTGTACATTTAACATTAAAACTTAAATTCACGACAGTAAATAGACCCCTAAAAAATGTTTTTAAGTTTCCAGATGAAAAACTGAGGCAAAATTCAAGGACAAAATACTTCACAGATTTATGAAGGAAAAACATTTCCAGTAAACCCAATAGGATTCATTTATTTTATAAATGTGTTGTAGTATTTTGGCACTGGTTTTGCCGTCTGTAGACTTTGATATATAATCCCCAATTACCTGTTAATAAATGTATTTATTCATAAAATGTTTTACCAGGAAGTAATACATTGAGTGTTACATCTCGTTTTCAAGTATGTCCTGGGCTCAGAGTTATGATTAGAGATGGGAGAAACTGTCAAAATCCGTTTCCCGGAATCTCCCAAACTTTCCATTCAAAATCCGTTCTGCGTTATAGAAACCATCGACGGATTGTTCCAGTTTCAATCTGTGCGGATTAATCCAAAACCGACATTGGATACAACCCTTTGGCAGATTTTAGGGATCCAATCCGTGGATTCTTAAAATCCTCCAACAGATTGTGGAATTGCGTGGATTGGGTCCTTAAAGACCTCCAACAGATTGTGGAATTGCGTGGATCGGGTCCTTAAAGACCTCCAACAGATTGTCGAAATGTGTGGATCGGGTCCTTAAAATACACCAACGGACTGCCAAATTGCGTAGATTGAGTCCTTAAAATACACCAACGGATTGCGGAATCCGCAATGTGGATTGTCAGTGATAAAAAAACACGGAAAGACATATGACCTTTTTTTGAGACTGGTTCACCAAAATCCACCGACCAAAGGAACCGGACAATCCAAAGCAGATTCAATACGCAAAGAAATATTTGCCCATCTCTAGTTACTGTATGATGACAATACATGATTACAGTAAATGAACAGAGGTTTTACATTCATAAATGAACATGGCATTATATGGGCGTTATTTGTTAAAGTCTCCCAGTTTAAAAAACGGGACAACAACTGCATATAAAATGCTACTGATTTAAATGGCATGTTTTTCTTCGTTGCATGCAGTATGGTGCATATTTCTTGCCCTAGAATTGGACTCCTTTTTTCTGGATATACTGTAAATGCTCCATTCACTTTCTCTGATACATATTGCGCTGTTTGGTTGCACTGGTTTGACCAAGATTGGCAAATGGGAAACTTTAGTAAATAAACCTCTATTACTGGTTTGTGAATACATTAGTAAATAGTAAGTGTAAAGTGAAGGTACGGTTACTGTACCATGGGTAGATGGTATAATAGCTCCAATTCTATACAAAACAGTGAGTGAAGTATTACGTTTTAAGAAGACACCTCAATATCAAATTTTCCTCTGTTTCTGATTTTTTAAATTATAGGCTAAACATGTTTTGTTTTATATATCCAAAAAACCTTAAGGTCTCTGGTGTACAGTATATCAGCACCACAATTGTAAATTACGTTCCCTACACTATGCTAATGTTGTACTTGTGGTATTTGAAAATGTCTTGTCTTGAATTAATGATAATTTTGTAGCTACTTTTCTTTAATTAGATAAAACAAATGGCTACTTAATTGTTGTATGAAATTCAAAAGTTGAAGATTGCCTAATTTGTTGACAACTTTTGCACCATTTAGAGCCATATTTTGAATTGAGGTTTGTTTGGTACATTTTTATTGCACCACATAAAAGCATGTTTCAATAATGGATTCAATGTATCTTCAGCACTGTAAGAAAGCAGAAACACGGTGTTGTGCAAGAAAGAAGAGTCTTGAAACAGACAAAATATTAACGTGAAAGATTAGAATAGAGCTTGGACAGACTGGGTGGTATGGAATGGAGGGAGAGTTAGAAGAGAATGGAAAGAGAGTGATAGAGGATAGGAGAGAGGGAGTGAGGGAGGGTTTGAATGAGAGTAGGAGGCAGTGAGAAAGAGAAATAGAGAGAGAGAGAAAGGGGACAGAGACAGAGAGGGGGTGAGTGAGATACAGAGAGGGGTGAAGAGTGAGAGAGAGAGCATTACTAAATTAGATTTAAAATACACGGGACATGGTATACAAATAAAACACACAGTTTTTTCGGGAATCAAATAAATAAAATATTTACTTTAAGGCTGATTTCATTTTTCTAAGGGAGCTGATTACTGTACATTGTAACATTGTTCATTGACATTTTTTGTGGCATTCCCTTTCAGCACTCTAACCCTCCCCTTTCTTCATTGATGGTCTGAAAGGAAGCAAAATGAATACTGGTAGTTCTGATTATATTATCATGGTTTTCAAGAAACTAAATAAATAGTAAATGCCACTCCTCCAGAGTCCCAGATATATATTTACACTATTGAAAATGCTTAAACTCCTAAAAAGCTAAGATTTAACCATTAGCCATTAGTCATTATTTTGTCCCACATGGGACCTTGACATTAAAGGAGAGGAGACATTTATGCAGGAGAAAAGTCATCATGCTATGTTTGAGGATTATAGGTTTCCTAATTGCTGGAACACAAAATACAAAGGAGAATTAGAGCTACAGGAATCTGGTGTCCCAACAGGTGAAATAAACTGTGAGTGGGAAACAGAAAAAAACCTGAAGTTGGAACAGGACCTGGAAAAGTTACACTTGGAAACCCAGATTAAAAAAAGGTTAACATGTCGATAAGATGTTAAATGCGTGATGCATGACTTAAGTATTCAAAACAATGTACTGTGTAGTGCTTCTTAGTGTCGAAGAAAATTGCAGTTCTGTCCATTTGACTGGAGCTGATCTCTACTTCAGTACTGAGATGCAGCTTCACAGCATATTAAACAAGGAGAATAGTGTTTTACAGCATAAGGAAAAATGTCAGATTCACACAAAAAAGGCTGGACACATCAGAAAGATTTAGCAACATGTGCTCTTTAAAAAAAAAAAAGAGATCATCCAGTTATATGTTCTTTGATCGGGGAAATGGCGGCAAATGCCCTTAATGAATGATTGAGCTGGCACAGTGGAAAAATGCTGGAGTGAAGTGCACTCAGAAGAAAATGCTCAGTCTGATTTCTGATCAGAGCATGACCTGACCTAATCGGAAGCACGGTGAGAGGATGCTTGCACAGTTCTTGCATAGAAGGCAGTGCAATTTTGAAGAGCATACTGTTCATGAAATGAGGTAATAGTATATTCTACATGTGTAAAGGTTGTAGATCCAGTGACAATTCATGAAATTTATGGCGGCATATGGACATGGGAATAATCTGCTTGATTAACAACACAAATGTATTTTGGTAATTGAAATTCCCTGGCATGTTTTGTGTTAGCAATGTAAAGGCAGCCTGGGATTTTAAAATTAATGATACATTTGCAGGTCTTATGCTGTAGCTGCAGCATACAAAAAAAGCCTTATGTGGCTTTGCTATGCAAACATAAGAGAAAGTAAGGGCCAGATTCAGAAGAGGGTGCTAACTGATTTTGTGCATACATACACTGTCAGTTTCTCTTGTGCTAAAGGGCATAATAAGCAATGATTAATTAACATTAAAGGTCATGACCTTTGATTGCCCCATTTCACACCCCCGCCCCTCCTCCCCCAATACCAGACACTAACACATATAACACGTATATGGGGTATAAAGGTCACAGCTTTTATTAAACTCCAAACATATATAAACATTATATATACAGTATACGCCATAAATTGACTGTGCCAGACTGCCTGCGGCTGTGTCTTGAGCCCACGCATACACGTTACTCACGACCCTCCCTCCTTGATGGATAACCGGCTTAGCAACCATCGTAATATATACCAACCTGGGCATTATGCCATCTGCCCAAAACACCACAAGGCATTAGCCCATCATCTGTCCTAAGACCCAGTATTGCACCCTATGAAACCTCCACCACCTGTGACAAATAAATAACTAAAACGAAACCCTGAAGTAACATACTCTACTTGTTATTTCTCATTTTATTATTTCCTTACATTTCTTATTTTTTTCTTTTGATAAGGCATACATTGTGCATACAAAGAAAACCACCACATATATGAACCTACAAACAACATAGTGACAAGGCTCAAAAACCCGTGAGCTACGCACCAATGGAACAAATAATATTGGTGCTAATCCAAAACAGGGAGGATGGGTGAGAACATTTCTGAAGCTG
Organism: Ascaphus truei; assembly: GCF_040206685.1. NCBI lineage: Eukaryota > Metazoa > Chordata > Amphibia > Anura > Ascaphidae > Ascaphus > Ascaphus truei. The sequence continues at coordinate 433,142,390 of NC_134484.1, read as the reverse complement.
TGCCAAGGGAGAGGAGGTACAGCTCCCAAGACACCCTGTTTTATATCCATGAGATTACCCCTCCCCAATACATTTGCCTATGCATAATAACACCCAGCAAAAAACATAGCAAGAAGGGGGGTAGGGAGGTGAGGTACCACAGATCATGGTCGACCATCACCTATGGCTCGTGGCTATCTTGACCTATGGGTGCCCCATTTTCCTCCCCCTTCATCCCCCAATAACAGACACTGACACATAATACGTACATATATAAACATTAAATATATAACCCGTGAACCAAGCCATGTTTGACTTCATGTTGCCGTGTCTTGAGCTCACACATACATGTGACTCATGACTCCCACTGCTGGCCTGATAACCAGCTCAGCCGGCATGGTAATATATACCAACCAGACATTACACCATCAAACCCAACTCCCCCAGGGCATTAGTCCATCATCTGTCCCAGAACCCAATCTGGCACCCTACGTTACCCCTGCCACAAGGAAGGCTATTTAAGGCTTAAAATTAGTCCCACCGCCCCACCAACACTAATGCAACATCAAGACCGTCCTGCAAGCCCACATTGAAAATGTCCATGCCCACTTTTGACAATTGAACCTGGTCCCCCCTAAATAGACCAACTTCTGGTTCCTCCAACACTGTGCAGACAACTACACTACACATTTCCCTAACAACCAATGCTTGTGCCTACTATGCTCAAATACCTTGATGTCCTTAGCCCCCCTCCCTAGTACAACTTAGGGACTTCCAACCAAACTACGCCTACACCTGGAAATAAGATCAATTGACCCAAATTCTGATTTAAATCACAAATTAACTCTAGTATCCGCCGCTGACACAGATCGTTATCCCCACATGGAAGACAAGAACATCAAGGCACCCAAATGGCTGCCAGGATATGAGGAGGACATTTGTCCATCACACACCCCTCTTCCCCAACCATGCTAGCTTAACAATGTTCACATACTATACAAAATGTATGAGGTCTTAAGTGTGTAATGATGCCATTTGCTAAAATAGAGGAAACATAATGGGGCAGATAGATCAATGTAAAGATAATGCAAATGCAAATGTATTCTGACAAAATGCTCAATTTTCTGTTTGCATCAAATGTAAGAAAGTGTTTTCTACATTTAATGGAAATTATTACCAGCATTTTAATACAAATACAAGATTAAAGTGATGCACAAAGATGCAGTTTGAGTTTGATACATATAATTATAATCTTTGCATCGTGTAACGCCTCCCCAGCTCCCTCCACTAACTCTCCCAAATTGCAAGCTGATGTACATGGGGCAAAACTTGGAGCAAAGACCTTGATACATTGATGGAAAGAGAAGTAAGATAAAAATGGAGCAATTTGGAGACTTAATACATCAGCCACAATGTACTGGGTTTTCCAACAACCCTTTCTGATATGGGGTTTTTACAAACATTTTGATGTACACTATGTGATTTTTATTGTAGCATAAAACAATGAATAATTATTCATATATTCATTAGAACCTCTCATAGCAAGAGTTTGCATTATTGCAAGGTCAGGGAAGAACCATGCTGGTCACCACCGAACACACTTCATGACACTGATTAGTTAGTTCCCAGAGGAGAAACATGTCAACTGACACCATGCGTTAGTGTTGTTGCATCACATTCCCATCATAACAGCTATTGTCACAGGATATTAATGATTATGTGAATAAATATTGATTTTACCTCACTACAATGGAGATTTGTGTAGTGAAATCAATATACTATTGCATTATTATGAATTGCAATTTTTTGTTACAAAGAGCGTAATGTGTGATTTATCCAAAACTTCAAATCTGGTGTCTGAATTTCAGAAATGGATCAAAGGATGATATTTTTGGTATGTATGTTTCATGCTCGGACTGAGTATTTAATTGTAGCAAAATTAGCCAAATGCTAGCTTGTCTTCACCCCCGCCCCCCCAACCAAAGGAATAAACACAGAAATAAATTAGGTAATAATTCAGTAACAATTTTAACCCATGTCATCTGTTTTCTGCCTTTCATTCACTCCTTTGGCCTCCATCCATCTAGAACACATTTCTCTTCCTCCACTACTGAAGACTTTTCTAATTACTTCAAGGCTAACGTGGATTGTATATGTCTTGCTCTCCATTCTTCCTCAGCTACACGTAGTCTAAATTAGTCCAAATTAATTTTTAAACTCTTCTCTCTCTTAATCTAGACCCCGTCTCAGCTGTTACAAAGGAGGAAGTGCTGTGAATGTATAGATCATGCAGTGACATGCAGAGTGAATGTTTGCCGTCTTGGGGGATCTTTGTTCTGCTCATGTTTCTGTCTGGTACAGTTACAGTTGTTGGTTCCTGTTAATCAGAATCAATCTGTAACACGTTGCTGTTGCTGTAGCACAGGCCTGCACAACTACAGTCCTCGAGGGCCGTAAACAGACCAGGTCTTCATGATATCCCTAGTTCAGTCATACTGAGCCACTAATTGAGCCAGCTATGCTGAAGTAGGGATATCCTGAAGACCTGGCCAGTTTGCGGCCCTCGAGGAATGGAGTTGTGCAGGCCTGCTGTAGCAGAATAAAATGTTGTTACCACTGCCTGCTCCTCACACAAATACCCAATATATTTTCCTCCTCTCCATCCACTACATGTCCTCTTGAGTCTGTTCCCTCCCATCTTAATAACATTTTTAATCCCACCGGGTCACTACATGCTCCAACATATTCAACTCCTCATTTAGCTGTGGTCAATTTCCCTGCCCCATAAACCTGCAGTAGTCATGTCCATCTTCAAGAAGAGCACATTTGACCCTGCTTACCCCTCATACTATTACTAATATCGTTTATTTTTAAAGCACCAATGTATTCCACAGCGTGGTACAGAGCAACATTAATTGCATAAGCAGAATGTCATACAAAGAAAGACAAACAGATACAAAAGTTAATCAGGGTTCTGCTCATGAGAGCTTACAATCTAGAGGGAGAAAGGGGCAATGTTGCAACAAAAAGTAAAGTGGTTGCTCAGTGTGGGACAGATTATGCCTCAGGGTGGAGTATGGTCTAGCTGCACAGCTAGTCCCTTTAAGGTTTGGAGGTGTGGATGTAAGGAGGTGTAACAAAGCTTTACGCTTGGTCCAGCCGCAGAACTGCTACCAATAGAGTTGAGGAGGGGAGTGTGTGAATGTTAGGGGTATGCCAAATAGGCTTTCTTGAAAAGGTGAGATTTCAGGGAGTTTTTAAATGTCTGAAAGCTGGGGGAGAGTCTGATGGTATGTGGTAGGTAGTTCTAGAGAGAAGGTGCAATATGGGAGAAGTATTGTAGGCGGGAGTCAGAGGAGGAAATAAGGCAGGAGGAGTGGCGGGTATTGTGGCAGAACGGAGTGGGAGTTTAGGGCTATATTTGGGGATGAAGGCTGAGATGTAATTGAGGGGCAGCCTCGTTGACAGTTTTGTTAACCAGAGCTAGGGCTTTAAATTAAATTCTAGAGGATATGGAAAGCCAGTGTGGGGATTTGCATAGGGGAGCAACAGAAGTGGAGCAGTGAGTGAGGTAGATAAGTCTGGCAGCAGCATTTTGAATGGATTACATTTGGGGCAGTTGGATGAGGGGAATTCCAACTAGGAGAAGGTTGCAGAAGTCATGGTGGGACAGGATAAGTGAGTGAATTAGGATTTTAGTTTTGTCATGAGTGAGAAAAAGGCGTATCCTAGTGTAGCCCCTGTAAGAAATAGTAGGCTACCTATCCTTCTCCTACCGGAGTAAGCCCTGGTAAGGGCAGGCGCCAGTAGTTATCATGGGTTTTCCCCCCACCGAGCCCTGCTTTGAGTGATAGAGGTAGGCCCCTGACTGTGGCAGGCCTGAGACAGAGGGGAGGTCCTGCTGACATCATAAGGGGCAGGGCTGTATCTATTTAGTGGGCTGCTCCTGTGTGTGACTGAGAGTCTGTCTGTGGAGTGGCCAGTCGTTGTAGAAGAGTAGAAGAGGAGTTTTGGCGTGCGCGAGCGCGCCCATGTGGAGCTGTGATCGGCGTTCCAGAGAGAGGCTGCCTGCGTGCCGCGGGGGGACCCGTCGGAGCTGCAGGTGAGTGGGGAGCACGCCGAGGGCGGCGTGACTCCCAGACCCTTACAACATGTATATACACCGCCCCACACTCCAGGCCTGAACCACCTCACTGATACGGTCTTCATTGTGGTAACCCGCCTTACCAAACCTTGTCCTCAAATATTCGTGTACAGCCGCTCTGAGCCAACTATCTCTGTTCTCCTCTATTTCCCTCATTATGGGTTCAGGCACATAAGGGTATTCGTACCCGTGGGACTGCCTAAACCTAGACACTATGGCTCTGTCTGCTCTGCTTAATTTGGGCAGTTTCTTAGGACCCGCCCTGCTTGGCAGTACCCAAAACTCCGGTTCTACAGGAGCAATATCATCGTACAATATACTAGGCCCCTTAGGCATGATGATCCCTTGCTCTATCTCCTGAAATCTGTGTTCTAACTCATCCATCACCTCCTGGGGAGTATAGACACCTACCGCCCACCAATGATCAACTATGTTGTTCCTGATCAACAGGAACCTGGTGCGGTCTATACCTTTGTGGTACCCAGTGTACAGGGATGCCCACCACTTGTCACGGTGCTCGTATGCTGACATGGGGCTAGAAGTACCTGTCTCTGGCTCGGTCTGTGATGAGACACCGGACATACCCGCCTCCGTAGAGTGCGAGCAGCTGCGTCTACCCTTGGCATTTATGTAGTTGGTAGGATTCATTTTGGAAACCACCTTGCTTACCGGCCCTGCCTCCGCAATAGTATGGGACCCTCAGGACCTCCCTCTAGACACAGGAGAAAAAGGTACATGTTTAGGCATACGTATCACAGCATCATATGGTACCTCCCCATCAGATCCTCGTCACTTAATTCCCAATCCCGCAAATCCTTGGAGTACTTGGGATTCTTACTCAATTTATCTCCACTAGGTCCCGGTGTCATGACTCGTGACAGGGCAGGGGCAGTGGCCGGGGCAAGGGCGCTAGGGGCTGGGGCAATGTCCGTTTCAATGTCCAGCAAGCGGGTAATCCCGCGACCAGTGGGCAGTTTCTTGCTTGCTCTCTCCGCTGAGCCCCCTCTGGAAGGACCTTGGCTTCGCAAGGTGGCCATAGCAGCGGCCATAGCTGCTCTCCGAGGGGAGAACAGTGTTCCCGGGCCTCTTTTCCAGTCGGACCTGGAAGTGATGTCATCATGGACGACCGTGGAATCCCCATCCGCTGCGTGGTCATGCACCGGAAGTGCGTCGAGGACCGGAAGGGGCGGTGGTGGATCATCGGGTTCGCGGACGGGTAAGTAGGCCGCATGCCTCTCCTTCTCGTCCTCTGCAGGGGCCGTCTTCGCCTGGCGGGAGTAAGGGGGTGGTGGAGTCTCCTTACCGCTACGCTGCAGGCTGATGTACTCGGGGTCATCTGGATCCGCCTCCGACGCCGTCTCCGCCGCACTGGGAGTCACCACGGCCGTAGGACTTCTACGGGCCTCAGGCCGCACCAGCGCTCGCCGTCGGGAGTTTGTGGTGAGCACGTCCTGACATTATGCTCAGCCCTACAAACATGGACCCCGCTGAGGTGGAGCGCACTTTAAATGCCCATACAAATCTCTTCACCAGGCTAGAGACTTATCTGGAACAAGCTGATAGGCGAATGGATACGTTTCAGCAAAGCCTTCATTCCCTTACTGTTCAAGTCCGAGATCTCAGTCGACCACCTTCACCCGTGGCTTCCACAGCTCCCGCAACCGCCTTTCCAACACCTCCGTTTGCTTTGGAACCTCGTATTCCGGCTCCCAAACACTATGCCGGGGATCCCCAAGGATGTAGGGGCTTCCTTAACCAATGCCTCATCCAATTTCGACTCTCGCCCTCTCATTTTGTCTCTTCTGTCTCCAGGGTCAGCTATATCATGGCTCTTCTCATCGACGAGACGCTGGCATGGGCTTCTCCCATCTGGGAAAAACAAGGTCCTCTCACACAGGACATCGATGTCTTCTTCGAGGAGTTCCGAAGAGTCTTCGACACCCCTGCACGGCAATTAACGGCAGCATCTTCTCTTCATCCCATAAACCAGGGAGATCGACCCGTTGCCCAGTATGCTGTGGAGTTCCGCACACTTGCTGCTGAGACGGAATGGAATAATGAAGCACTATCTTCAGCATTTTGGCAAGGTCTGTCTGAATCCCTAAAGGATGAGCTTGCAGCGCAGGAACGTCCCACTAATCTAGAGGATTTGATCAGTCGGTGTGTAGACCAGCGTCTACAGGAGCGGAGAAATGAACGTTCTCGTTACCGTCAACGGGTTTCAAGGCATCTTGCTCCATCGTTCATGGCTCCTACACCCCCTTCCGGGGACATCCCGGAACCAATGCAGTTGGGAGGTAACAAGCTGTCTGCTGCTGAAAAACAACGTCAGCGCAATGCCGGTCTCTGCATGTACTGTGGCAATTCCGGTCACATATTACCCCAGTGTCCTCACAAGCCGGGAAACGCCAACTCCCAATGAAATCCCGGAGAGTTTCGTTGGGAATCCTTACACTTTCTCCCATCGTCAAAGACGTACTTCCCACCAGGATAATGTTGCCTATAACACTGTCTGGAGAGGGGTTTCACACTCAAGCACAGGCGTTCATTGATTCCGGTTCCGCAGGCAATTTCATCGATGAGACTTTTGCTAGACGGAACAATATTCCATTTATTAATAAGAAGACGCCAGTAGGTCTGGAGGCCATTGACGGTCGGCCTTTACAGCCGGCATTCATCACGCTACAGACGGTGCCTCTCCTACTGCAGTTCATCGACATTCATACGGAGATCATTACCCTCGATGTTATCCACACTCCCTCTGTTGAGCTGATTTTGGGTCTGTCTTGGCTTCAACTCCATAATCCTCGCATCGACTAGACGGATCGGGAACCTATCCAGTGGAGCGCTCCTTGTGCCAAGACATGTACCAGGATTTTCCAGAAGATTGGTGGGTTGACTACCCTGCCAGAGAAGGTCGACTCCCTACCTTCTGTGTACTGGGAATTCCGTGATGTGTTAGACAAAGCACGTTCCGAGGTTCTACCTCCGCACCGTTCTTTCGACTGTCCTATTGACCTACTACCCGGGGCACCTCTTCCCAGAGGATGATCCTATCCTCTCTCTCTCCCAGAGACGAAAGCCATGAACACTTACATTGCAGAGAATTTAGAGAGGGGTTTCATCCGAAAGTCTTCCTCTCCAGTCGGAACAGGCTTCTTTTTTGTCAAAAAGAAGGACGGTTCTCTCCGTCCATGCATAAACTACCGGGGTTTGAATAACATCACACGCAAGAACCGCTACCCACTGCCCTTGACACCAGAACTCTTCGACCGTCTCCAGGGAGCAACTATCTTTTCTAAATTGGATTTAAGAGGTGCCTACAATTTAGTAAGGATACGTGAGGGGGACGAATGGAAGACTGCTTTTAACACCCATGACGGCCACTACGAATACCTGGTCATGCCGTTCGGTCTGTGCAACGCACCAGCAGTTTTCCAGGATTTCGTCAATGAGATTTTTCGGGACATTCTTAACACATTTCTTATCGTCTACCTAGATGACATCCTAATCTTTTCTAAATCCCCTCAAGAACACATCAAACACGTTCAACAAGTGCTGTTACGCCTCCGGGAGAACCATCTCTTTGCGAAATTGGAGAAATGTCAGTTCCATCTCAAGTCGTGACTTTTTTGAGATACGTTATCTCTGACTCCAGATTCAATATGGATCCAGAGAAACTTAAGGCTATTTTGGACTGGCCCCGTCCGACCACTCTCAAAGCCGTGCAACGCTTTCTAGGTTTTGCAAACTATTATCGACGCTTCATTCGCAATTTTTCTTCTACGGTATCTCCCATAACTGCTCTCACTAAGAAGGGTGCAGATCCTTCATCATGGTCTGAGACCGCCATACGGGCATTTGATCTGCTGAAAAAGGCTTTTGTGTCTGCCCCTATCCTCACCGACCCAGATCCTAAACTTCCATTTACCTTGGAGGTAGATGCCTCTGACATCGGGGCTGGGGCTGTATTATCCCAAAGGACCTCTCCCTTAGCCAGACAACACCCATGTGCCTTCTTCTCGAATAAATTTTTGTCCGCAGAATGGAATTACGATGTCGGGAACCGGGAGCTTTTGGCGATCAAGTTGGCATTAGAAGAGTGGAGACATTTCTTAGAGGGTACAGAGACACCTATAACCATACTCACAGACCATAAGAACCTTCTCTACTTAGAAGGGGCACATCGTTTGTGCTCTCGACAAGCCCGCTGGGCACTATTTTTTTCACGATTCAATTTTCTTATCTCCTTTATTCCTGGCTCCAAAAATCTAAAGGCGGACGCTCTGTCTCGACAGTTCCTGGCAGAGGACAAGTCTGAAGAACAGCTAGAGACGATTATTCCCTCTAGATGTATTCTGTCCGCCAACTCCTTTGATATTTTGGACAAGATTCGATCCGAACAATCACAAGTTCCGAGGGGGCTCAAGGTTCCAGAGGGAAGACTCTACACGGCACCCCAACACCGCAAAAGGGTTCTCGAGTGGTGCCATTCCTCTAAATCAGCAGGACATCCAGGGATACGGAAAACCAACGACCTTGTTCAACGTACCTTCTGGTGGCCAGAGAGGGCTAAGGATGTGGAGGAGCTTGTTAAAGCGTGTGGCACGTGCACTCGCAACAAATTACCCCGGGTCATACCAGCAGGCCTTCTTCTTCCCTTACCCATTCCAGACCGTCCCTGGAACTATATTTCTATGGACTTCATTGTAGAGCTCCCAGACTCCAAAGGAAAGAATCCGATTCTTGTGGTAATTGATCGTTTTTCCAAACAGACTCACCTTGTCCCCTTGAGGGGTCTTCCAAATTCCTCCAGGCTTGCGGATGTTTTCATCCAGGAGATTTTTCGTCTTCACGGAGTGCCTTCAACCATCGTCTCTGATCGTTGGTCCCAATTTGTGTCAAGATTTTGGCGAGCCTTTTCCCGAAAATTGGGTATTTCACTTCAATTCTCCTCGGGATACCACCCAGAGACCAATGGGCAGATGGAGAGGGCCAACCAAAACCTGGAACAATACCTTCGGTGTTTCATAACCGATACACAGGATGATTGGGTGGATCTGCTTCCTTGGGCGGAATTTTCTCTTAACTCCCTTCGCAATAACTCCACTCAAGAATCTCCCTTCTTCATAAATTGTGGCTTTCATCCTTCCCGTTTACCCTTCTCTCCTCTATCCTCAGGAGTACCAGCGGTTGACAAGCGCATCTCCCGGCTGAAAGACTTATGGACGAGGATTCAGGAGAACTTAAAGGTGGCTACAGGGAGACAGAAACTCCAGGCAGACCGTCTTTGACGCCCGTTCCGGAATTCGTCCCAGGAGACAGGGTTTGGCTTTCTTCCAGGAATATCCAACTAAAGGTTCCTACCATGAAGCTAGCACCTAAGTTCCTCAGTCCCTTTCCTGTGGTCAGGAGGATTAATCCTGTGGCTTATCGCCTACGCCTTCCACCCTCGATGAAGATTCCTTCAGTCTTTCATGTATCATTGCTTAAACCAGCATTCCAGAGTCCTCGCTTTTCTAAGACCACGTCTCCCCCACTTCCTCTTCTGATCCAAGGTCAACAGGAGTACGAGGTTCAGTCTATCCTGGATTCTAGGATTTCCAGAGGAGAATTACAATATCTGGTCCACTGGAGGGGGTTTGGACCAGAGGAACGTTCCTGGATTCCCCACCGGGATCTCCACGCGCCTCGACTCGTCCAGGCTTTCCATCGTAAGAATCCCTCCAAGCCATGTCATGGACGCCCGGAGGTCGCCCCTGAAGGGGGGGGGGGGGGAACTGTAAGGGTCTGGGAGTTACGCCGCCCTCGGCGTGCTCCCCACTCACCTGCAGCTCGACGGGTCCCCCCGCGGCACGCAGGCAGCCTCTCTCCGGAACGCCGATCACAGCTCCACATGGGCGCGCGCGCACGCCAAAACTCCTCTTCTACTCTTGGGCCGGCGGCTACACTCGGTCACGTGCCCGCAAGCACAGCTACACAGAGGCGCGGCCACACGGAGCCGCACCAACCCCTTAAAGGCACAGCACCTCAAACCATTGCTGCAATCAAATGCAGTCTGACTACTGGGCTTTATGGCTCCTCCCCTGGGACTCATGCTGGAACTATCCCTGCTGTAGCTTGGCCCTTCCACACACCCCCACCTTGCTGTGCTGCCATTGGACCCTCTCTCCTATATATACCTTACAGTGTCACTGACTCGTTGGCTGAGCATAGAACCAGTTGTTCTCATCACTCTCTGCCTCCCTAGTCCTGTCTTGTCCTGTCTTGTTTTGCAGTCTTCCTCGTGTACCGAACCGGCTTCCGCTACGTCTACCCGCACCTCTGGCATACCGAACTCGGCATACGGCAACACGACTCTCCGCACGTCTGGCATCCCGATCCTGGCAAACGGTAAACGATTACGTCCTTCTCTCAAACCCCGGACTTGGCAAACAGCACCCTCTACCATCCGTACATCTCCTGCCCCGATCCGGAATCCCAGACCACTCTACTCTCAAGACGTGCCCTCGTGGCTGTGGGTGGCGTTATATCCTATCCCACCTAAGCACCGCGGTCCCGTCTCGTTTGTGGTGAGCACATCCTGACACATGCACAGTGTGATATACCGGCCAGAGTCTGGGTCGGTAAAGCCCTACTACATTACAATAACTGATCATAATGGGAGGAAGGTACGAAAGCCTGACCCAAAGCATTACCATTAGTGGTTATCCCCATTGGGAGTGACTGTTACTGTTACGCCACCTGGTGGTTGGCTCAAGAAATAACCTGTCTTGCAATGTGTTGTTTCCCAGGTTTGTTCTCCGCAGGATGGTGCTGCTAAAGTTAGGTCCAAGTGGGGACCATTGGATTCCACCAGAGGGAGAGTGTAGCCCCTGTAAGAAATAGTGGGCTACCTATCCTTCTCCTACTGGAGTAAGCCCTGGTAAGGGCAGGCGCCAGTAGTTATCATGGGTTTTCCCCCCACCGAGCCCTGTTTTGAGTGATAGAGGTAGGCCCCTTACTCTGTGGCAGGCCTGAGACAGAGGGGAGGTCCTGCTGACATCATAAGGGGCAGGGCTGTATCTATTTAGTGGGCTGCTCCTGTGTGTGACTGAGAGTCTGTCTGTGGAGTGGCCAGTCGTTGTCAGTCTGTTGCAGTGGAGAGACAGGAGAGTCAGTCTGTTGGAGTTGTGAGAGTGGAGAGTGCTGGAACAGAGAGAGCATGGTCGGGAAGTGGCAAGGAGACTTGAGAGAAGAAACTCAGAGCCCAGTCTGAGTAGAGCTGATACAGCTATAGTGGACCAATGCCCCTCACCCTGCTGAGGGGGTGAGGGGGGGAGAGATCTAGCCTCACCAGAGGGCCTACCCCTGGGGGGAGGTAGGGGTATCCCTCTACCTGCTATCCTGCTAGGGCACAGCCTGGAGGAGAGGAGTGGAGGAAAGACCTGTACACATTTGGAGTGCACTGCTGTATATGAACTGCTGTGTGCCGCTGTGCATGAAGTGTTGCTGTATCATTGCTAAAGGGACAATAAAGAGTGCTGCTATTTTATACAAAAGACTGTGTGTGAGTTAAGATCACTCGCCCTGGGACCAGGGCTTCTTCTGGGAGGATCTTAACCTATCCCCATAGGTCTCGCCAGAAGATGGAGGCGCTGCACCGTTGCTAGAGAAGATGGAGGCATATACCCCAGAAGCCTGGCCCTGTTATCCCCCACACCAACGCGGGAGACTCAGGCCCTCCTGTTCCAAGCAGGTATGCACCACCATAGTACATGTAGCCAGCCCTCACTACACCCTAGAGGTCCAATCTGCGACTTTACATGGGCTACACTTACAATATTTTGGAGGTGGAAATGTTCTTGGCAATGGGGAGTGCAGAATCAATGGATATGAGAAAGAAAAAGAAAAAACTGTGTAATAATGCAAAACACAAAAATTGGTTCGTGAAACTGGGAAATCTAGTGATGCCAAAACTCACATGGTGTCAAATAAAAACAGGCATTGGTGTAAACACTCTGGATCTTGTGGTGAAATATGGAATCCCTTGGACCAGATCAGGACCCTTCGCCTCTCCCAGGTGGCAAGATAGGACACAGGACCGGATAGTTAGAAGAACAGTTTATAATTGCATAGAAGTGCAACATCAACACTTACTGTACATATCAAAAAAGTTAAAACCAGCGCAGAGTTGGAAAGGGCCCCTGCATCAAATGCCGCCGCTTCCCCGAAGGAGATGTTAGCTTTGCAATGCCGGATATTGAGCCGTCTTTCACTCAGCTTCAGCTCTCTGCACGCAACTGTCTGATAAGCTGTCGACGTCCAGTTCCTCTCCACCTCATCTCAGCGAATCACGGCTCAAGGCATTTTGTGTGGTGCAGGTGTGGAGCACGTACGCTTATATAGCTGGGGCTACAGAGAGAGTGGGTGCTCCAGTGATTATGGAATATCAAAACGATATTATCAATGATTATTGAATATATGACTCATGGGTATAACTCTAGCATGGAGTGGGTAAAATATTGAGTGATAAGTGAATAGCCAATGAATAATAATTATCACATCTCCTGAAGGAAACCATCAAAAATGATAATATTCACCTTGATGTAACATGATTTCAGATTACATAACATATACTGGAACTAATGAATGTCCATAACTCACAATGTTTCACAAAAACATATTTTTGTTACTATATAGCCGGGGCTACTACTGATATTTATTAATTAAGCACCTCCCTCTAGCTGCAATCAATGCCTATGAGGTCTATCTAAGCCATTCAAATAGGAATCTGAAGCGGACTACAGAGGGAATAAATAGCCAGCTGCCATAATAAGTAGTAACAACCATAATAATGTGAGATAAACTCCTAAAATCATATCCCCAATACAAACAACAAAATGTCACACATGTATACAATATAGTAATAAAAAATACAAATATAACAATTAAAGGTACAGTACAGTCTCGTATTGTAAATATAAATATATGGAGCATGTCATTATAAAGTGATAGGCAACACATGTAGCAGATATAAAGCAGAAATGGATACTATGTAACCACCACATATATTGATGGGCTGATTGCAGGAGACACAATAAATGCAACACTATATCATGTAATTGCTAATCTGACTACAATTGCACATGAATATAAAGCTAAACGCCTTATCATAATGGCATAGGGATACAATTGACAACAAAAGGCAGATAGAAAATGGATTGGAAAATAGACCATATATACAGTAACCTTCGAATTAACAAAGCAAAAACTCAAAATAAATCATTTAAGCACAAGAGTGAAGCTAATGCAAAAAGGCATATATAGTACTGTATCATAAAGCTGTTCATATTTACAGTATATTAAATTATGGTGGCTGCAAATACATATACAATCATGGCCATAAAGGTCATAATATTAATTATGAACAGAAGAAAACAAATCATATTGGATCTAACTTACAGTATATTAATGTAATTATCGATCAATAAAAATATAAACAGATTTGATACTAATGCAATAATATGCTAGCTAACATATATGAGTCCACAAATATATGCTGATAAATGTTGCAACTGAAACAAACAGAAATATGACAATTGACACCAGCATTAAAACTGCCCAAATTAATATATGTGGGGTGTTGGCTTTTAGTTTAAAAAAGTGATGTGTATAGACACTATCTCAATGGGTGGCACCTTTGAAAGATCGAACTTGAAGGCCCTAACTGTTTTGGTGAAAGAAATGACGAACCGCTATTTGGCAGTGAATGCTCCAATATAAATATCGATATTTAGACCTACAGTATGGGAGTGAGTGTTTTGAGTCTACAAATCCAATAAGTTTCCCTCTGGGCCAATCTTATGAGTCTGTATCCTCCTCTCCAGTCATGATCAACATGCTCTATTGCTTAAAACTGAAGCCCCACAGGATCTCCATTGTGGGCTAGATAGAAATGTTTAGAAACACCATGAGTGAGAGTATGTTTCCTAATATTCCCTATGTGCTCCAGCATGCGGACCCGCACAGGTCTGGTAGTGCGACCCACATACTGGAGCCCACAGGGACATTCCAGGAGGTTAATCAACAAAGGTCATTTTACAGTTTAAATACCGTTTGATGGCAAACATTTCCTTGGTGATGTTAGATATAAAGTTCAGTCTGTCTGAGGACCCAAACTTGCAGGCCTTACACATCACACACTTATAAAAACCTTTTGGTTTCTCTAACCATGTGGCTCTTGGTTCTACATCAGGTGTTTTAAATACACTAGGTGCTGATTTGTTTTTTTAATACTGGTGCCCTTCTGAAGATGGTCCTAGGGTGGTCTGGGAAAGACCCTCCTAAATCCGGACCTTTATTTTAGGATGTGCCAATGCTGGGAAATGATTGTCTTCATTTGAAAAGCACTACAATTGTATTGTGTAATACATGTAGTTTAAAAATCATTGGCAAAGGGTGCCTTCTGTTTTGAAACCAAGGTTTCCTGTCTACGTAGTATGTTCGTTCTCTCAATTGCCCTGTTTATGGTTTCACAATCATAATTTCTTTCAGCAAACCTTTGCTTTAAAATGTCCTCTTGTTCATGATATACCTCTTCACTAGTTCTCCTAATTCTCCTTAGTTGCCCAAATGGTATTTTCTTAATCCAATTTGGGTGGTGACAGCTGGATTTATGTATATAGTTGTTGCTGTCTACTTTCTTAAAACAAGTTTTAGTATTAATCCTGCCACTGTCTATGTAAATGGTTAGATCCAAGAAATTAATTTCTTGGCAACTCCACTGTGAAGTGAACTTTAAATTCAAAGAAATATCATTAATATATTCCAAAAATAATAGAAGATGGTCTGCCCTGGAGGTGTAAATAAAAAATGTGACATTGGAAGGCGCTGTACACACCACTTAGTGTAAATAGGGAAAAATAATAATAATATAATATATATGTGTATGATATAGGGATCATGTGACTTAGGTGATATAAATTAAGTGAAATAAGATTGGGTGAAAAATTGCTCAGACCTCCAGTGGGGACTTGTTTCCACAGTCCCCCTCCACATATATCTCTCCAAAGTTCCAGAGGGAACACAATCAGACCCAGAAACAAAATATATAGTGCACTCTGATGTAACAGGTTGGTATTAAAATGTAAAGCCTTTTTCCTGATGAAGCAGTGGTAACTGCGAAACGTGTAGAGAAGCAGAGAGAAGGCAAGAGTCAGAGCGCTGAGTGCTAAGACTCCAACACAGACGAGCCGAACAGAGCTACACCCGGAAGTGACGTGTTCGAGCCAACCGGAAGTGACGCAACTGAAATCCCACGAGAGCGACGCCAGACGCCAAAGAACTCACGAAGGTAGCCTGTGATGTGACACCAGCTGCTGAGAAATGAAAGCAGCCAGCGAGGCATTCCGGCAAAGGGACACCCTGACCGCTCAAATCCAAAGGGGAACAAAATATAGCACAGTCTCCATACCTTCCTCATTTATCTTTGTGCTTTATATTCTTGTAAAAATGTGAGTATGTATTGTACTTACCTTTATAAATTTGTGACAATCTGATCTGAACCAAGTTTGCTATTTTCTCACCCTGAGGAAACATCTCTAATCCAACCACAAGAAGAAACAACAAACCACAACATTTTGGAGAAAGTCTTTTATACTAATTACTTGATGTAAGTAGGAAATCTATATGAGCCAAGATTACACATTAATACCAACCTGTAACATCAGAGTGCACTACATATTTTGTTTTCTTTTGGGTCTGATCGTGCATCGCCTGGAACTTTGGAGAGATATATCTGAAGGTGGAAATAGCAGGACCTTGTGCGGACTTAAATGTGAGGAATGAAGGAAACCGCAGATTCAAAGATGACCCCTGGGCAGCAGGTTTTGTGTGTTGTGATGAGTGAGTGTGATGAGATTATGATATTATTGACAGTGATGGAGAGTTTGGGTATAGGTGTAACAGTGGAAGGGTGAAAGAGTATTAGTTCTGTTTGGCACATGTTAAGCTTTAGGTAATGATGGGACATCCAGGGGGAGATTGCAGAGAGAGAGAGTTGGTGACACAGAACAAGAGATAGGGGATAGGTAAGGGGAGAAGTAGATTTGGGTATTATCAGCATAGAGAGGATACTGATAGCTGAACGATTGTATTAGTTTACCAAGAGAAGAGGTAGAGAGTGAGAAGGGCAGAGGGAGTATAGAGAGACAAGCGCACTATCTACAGCAGGGGGGTGTAATTTTTTTTCCTTGCGCCCCCCTGCCGGCGGTTCCCCTCTCTCCGTTTCCCCTCCCCCTCACTTACCTCGTCTCTGGCGTCAGCTCCGGCGGCATGATATCACGTTGCCATAGCAACATGACGTCACATGATCTCGCAGCGTAATTTTATGCCGCGTTGCCATGGTGACGCGTCAAAGAAGCCGCCGGAGCCAAGGTAAGTCAGGTTTACAGAGGCCCTGCAGCTCCCCCGGCACTTAATTTAAGTGCCTTCGGGAAGTGCGCGGGGCCTCTATAAACCCGCGCCCCCACCGTCTGTCTCGCGCCCCCCCCTGGGGGTTGCGCACCCCAGTTTGCACACTGCTGATCTACAGTATCAACCTCGGTCTTGCCTTTCACATCTAGACAACTTGAATGTGTTGTTTTCTCCTGCATGCTAAGCCTTAGAGAAATTAAAACCATATAATGGAGGGAGGTTAAGAAGAGGAGAAACAGAGTGAAAAGAAGTAAGAAAACAACCCGAGACTACAATTAGCTCTTTACCTAGTGCTTTGTTTCAACATACAAATGTAATCTTATATGTGTCTACCATAACAGTTCACTCCAAATGCTTTCAGATTATTAATACGGACTTTCTATCCATAACATCCAATTCTAATTGCTTGTGTTCATAATGCTAATCTAAAAATGCTTGTTGTCAATGCGTGTATTCTAATAACACACCAGAATTCCAGATATGTTGTAGGCTGAGAATTAATCAAATTACAAGTAGCATCTAAAATATTGCACTTTTGAAATGTATTTTGCTAACTCATAAAAGCAGCCTCTTTTACAAATAATGTAATAAAAACATTTTGAGGTGCATTATTGACAAAACAGCCTGTCAGTTGTGCAAATGGATGCTTTTTATTGTTCTGTCAATTACAGGGTTTTGCCAAATCAGCAGCACATGCGAACCATGCAAAGCGCCCGAGGAAAATGGTCAAAATAAACATCTTTGCTTTTGTGCTTTACAGATTTTTTTTAATATTAATATTTTTTTTTGTATAGTGCTGATAATGTATGCAGCACTATACAGTACATATAATTTTGCTGGAACAATGGGATGAATACATCAAGCTGCTGTAACCGAAAAAGGTGGCATTACTGCCACACGTGCATTATTTTTATAGTGCAATACATCAAAATTGCACTGTTGAAAATAACGCACTTTTTTGAATCCTTTAACATTTTTGGATTTGATTAAAAAGAGGACTAATATGCATTTTTTTTTTCAACTTAAATTTTATTGGGTTTTACAAGAAAAAATATACAGAAAAAGTGTACAGTAGTGAAAGGTTACAAACACAAGAACCTAAATCCACCTGTGAGCTACCTGCATAAGAAATTCAGGGTAGCCAGACTTTTGGAAATTATGGCACGTGTCCTTCAGGAAACAAGTTAGTTTTTCCATCATACATATAAACCATACCTTGTTCCTAATGACCTGGATTGATGGTTGCTTGTTTTGTTTCCAGAGGCTCGCTATGGAACATCTCGCTGCTGTTACAATATGGGTTATTAATTTGTTTTCGGCCCTCGGATCTAAGGAGATGTCTGAGTTCAGGATCTTTTGAAGTCTCACCTGTCTCCACAGCTCGTGCACACGTGGGCAGGACCACCACATATGGAGGAAAGAGGCCACTCCACCACAGGCCTTGTGGCACATAATGGAATAGCCTGGTACATATTTAGGGATATTTTTGGGGGTGTTGTATTAATGCTTTTTAAAACCAGAGACAAAACATAAAACACAGACAAAGCTCAGTTTTTAGCACATCCAGTGAGACTCATACACGGTACAGTGCCTAAATATATATGTATAAATATCTAATAAGTAAAATGGTCTTTTAGTTTGACATTTTTGGCCAAAATTGTTGTAAGCCCCTGAGCCAACGCCAAGGCAGACCACATATCAGGGGTCCCTAACGCTAATATAAATTCTTAATAACCTGTGTAATAACAGGAAGAATGATTTATAGTAAATCTGTCAATATTAGTTGCAAAGTTCTGAGTCTGACTGAAGCTTTTATTAACCTGTACATTACCAGGAAAAGCACTCTGTATTAGAGATGTCACAGCCAAACTGCAAGCAGGCAAGTTCCCCTGAGTGGAAGATGCTATGGAGTGAGCCCATAACCATTTAAATGTGGGAGGGGGTGAGCTTAAATTAGGAAGGAGGTTGCCACCCTCCAATCAGCCATGACTAGCTGGACAAGAATTGCAAAACATACTGGACACCTAACAAGCTCCTATTGAACCCCCAAAATGACCACAACAATTTTGGCCAAAAATGTCAAACTAAAAGACCATTTTACTTATTAGATATTTATACATATATATTTAGGCACTGTACCGTGTATGAGTCTCACTGGATGTGCTAAAAACTGAGCTTTGTCTGTGTTTTATGTTTTGTCTCTGGTTTTAAAAATATATATTGCCACGCTCAGTAGCACTCCTCTGTGACACTCATATGCTTATATATATGTTGTGGTCATTTTGGGGGTTCAATAGGAGCTTGTTAGGTGTCCAGTATGTTGTATTAATGCGTCATAACTTTATAAGCGTTTTCTCGGACTGTTGAACATATTGATCTTTTAGCTACGGACTCAAAGATTTCCTCCCAATCTTCACCCGGTATGAATTTTTTATATTAACGGTCATACATTATGTTACGATATTTATCGGATCGGGATTGATGCCAGAAATACCGCCAATATTTTATCACCTACTCCAGGCTGGCATTAACCATATATTTGCTATGTATATAAATGGCCAGTATATTGACCATTATATACATAGGCAACATAAGCGAAACCAACCTGAAATAGATGATAAAATATAACTTAAAATACATTAAAGTTAATTTTAACCCCCTGGTAGCCAACAGGCCAACTAGTAATGGGTTTCCATGACTAGCTGATCTCAAAGAGGTTAATATAAGCATTGAACTACACTTCTCACCACCCTTAGTGACAAGTAAAACATTGCTATGCAATGCTTTACTAACTGCTAACGTAACCAAGGGGTTAACACCTCAGCGCCACCCCCACAGGGCAACTACCTGTAATGCTTGCGCTCACCACGAACAAGGCGGAATCCCGGTACTGAGGTGGGAAAGTACAAGACTGCGCGGGAGCACGCCTGGAAGGTGGATAGTCAGCGTAGCCGGGTTGGTGAGAGTGGGTTAGTGTGAGTACTTGCCGGAGCCCGGGGGTGGAGCCAGTGGGGTGGTCAGTGTCCGTTATGCCGTGATCTAGAGTAGGAGCCAGGAGAGTGGTAATTGTCGGTAAGCCGAGGTCTGGGATGGAGAGGTGCAGGTAGTCAGGTACTGTACAAGCCGGGGTCTTTATCCAGAGGTGGTCCAATAGTCAAGTTGGGGTCTTTATCCAGAGGGGGTCCTATTGTCAATCCAGGTCGGTACACAGGAGAGCAACAGAGAACACAGCAAGGCACAAGCAAAGCAAGGCAAGGCAAAACAAACACAGGAACACAAGGTCTCAAGAGTTATGCTCAGCAAAGCAGGAAGGGAAGTGAAAGTCTTAAATAGTACATAGGAACCAATGAGGCTGGGGGTGGAATGGAGGCATGGCCTCCGCGGAGTTCAGGATAGGTGGCAGGAGACAAGGGGCACTCAGGATAGTTGCCACGCAACTGGGGAGCGGTGCATGGCATTACGTGAGCGCGCCATGCGAGAGAGGCAAGGCGCACCCGAGGAGCGGAGCTAAGCTCCGTGGCACAGCTAGAAGTGCTGCGCGTGCACGTGCGCTCTGTAAACAGAGTGGGGATGAGCGAACAATAAGCAACCAGTGCAGAGGTCTGTGATGAAGCAGGTAAGGAGGGAACACGCCGTACAGGACATGTTCCCCGATTCCTTACAGTACCCCCCCTTGAGGAGTGGTCTCAGGACGACTCCCAAATGGCTTCTGCGGAACCTGGCATGGAACCGTTTCAAAAAAGCGGGAGCATGCACCTGATGGTGAGGAATCCAGGATATCTCTTCTGTCCCGAATCCTTTCCAATGCACAAGAGATTGAAGTGATCCTCTGGACCATCTCAAATCAATTATAGATTGGATCTCAAACTCTTCTTGGCCTTGTACCATAACCGGGGGAGGCCTGGGAGATCTTTCAGGAAACCGAGAGCTGTTGAAGACAGTTTTAAGAAGTGAAACATGAAATACTGATGGAATTTTCAAGGCCTCAGGAAGTTCCAAGCGGTAAGCCACAGGATTAATCCTTTCCAGAACCGTGAAGGGGCCTAAGAATCTTGGAGCCAGCTTCAGCGTAGGGGTCTTCAGTCTGATATTCCTGGAAGACAGCCACACCTTGTCTCCTGGTCTGAACTTGGGAGCCTCACAGCGATGACGATCAGCTTGTGACTTTTGTCTGCGTACAGCCTCTTGGAGAGTGTTCTGAATCTTTTTCCAAGAATCTTGTATTGAGTTAATTCTGGAATCAGCTGCTGGGACGCCGGATGGTATAGAAGAGATAGGAAGACTTGACGGATGTAACCCGTAATTAATAAAGAAAGGCGACACTAGAGTGGACTCGTTTTTTAAGGAGTTATGGGCGAACTCAACCCAAGGGAGCAGGTCCACCCAGTTGTCCTGTGCATCAGAGATAAAACACCTGTGGTACTGCTCCAGCAATTGATTTGTCCTCTCGGTCTGCCCGTTGGTCTGTGGATGGTATCCTGAGAGAAAAGAGAAGAGTAATATCCAACCTTTGAGCAAAGGCCAAGCAAAATTTGGACACAAACTGAGATCCACAATCATATAATATGGAATGAGGGACTCCACAGATGTGGGAAATCTCCTTGACAAAGACGTCAGCCATAGCAGAATTGGGAAGGCCTTTGAGGTGTATGAAATGTGATTGCTTCAAAAAACGATCCACCACAACGGGTATCGTATTCATGCCGCTAGAAACAGGGAGCTCAATGAAGAAATCCATTGAAAGATGGGTCCATGGACAGTCAGGAAGAGGCAAGGGACGAAGCAGACCTGAAGATTTGTTACGAGAGCTCACAAAACAGTGTGCGCAAAAGAAAAACATTGTTAAGCAAGACATTTAGTGTTTAACTATTTAGAAAGGTTTAGAGGCAGTTCGTCATACTTGCTTTTATTTTTTGTCTTCTCAAAATATTGAGAAGCATTCTGAACATTTATTTTTCCACATTAGGATATAAAGGTTTGTGGTATCTACAGTATTTTGATGCAGTTTTGTTAGTTAGAGATTTAGGGAGTTTGAAAAGGATCAGGGTCAGACTGGACCACCGGGGAACTGAGGAAATCACCAGAAGCTCACAGCCCTGGTGCCCTTATTTCGGCTATGAGTCTCTACTCTTTTTTTGAACAGAAGATTTGTTCTGTTTGACCATGAACAGAAGAAGGTCTCATCTTTTCCCGTGAAGTTTGCCCTTGAAAGAGGCTTATGATTTAAATGTGCTCTTTTCCAGAGCTATTGTTCTTCCTCAGACTCACTTAAGGAAGAGGAGCTAAAGGGCCTTGTCAAACTTTGTAAAAAATATTTTTCAGTGGTACAGTATTTGTTCCTCAGATATGAATCGGAGGAAAACAGTATTTTTTTTTGTAAAAGTGTCTTTTCTGGGCAGTGGAAATGGAGAGACCCCCTAGCAAAAATGCTATTGAGTCTGTGGCAGTTACAGAAAATGTATCCTTCATTTCCTCTTGCTGGGGAAAAATGTGCCACCGAGTGCGCACACACCCACGCAGGTAGTGCATGAGCTCCGCTCCCGGGCATTTGTTAGGCTGGCTGCAAGTTGCACAGCTTTTTTTATGCCTAGGTAGAAATTTTTGGGAGGCTTGCATTTCCAACTGTTGTGTTAGGTGGCAAGACTCCTGAAGAACAAAGTCAACAGTTAAGCCGGTTACAGCTTTCTTTCAAGAAAATAAGCAATCACTGAATACAAAAAAAAATAAATAATGAAAAATACTCTAAATTATACAAAATATATACAAAAGGAGAGATCCAAAATATTTCGGACAGTAGAAAAAGTTGATAAACAGGTGTGTGAGTCGTTTTGTGTATAGTTGGAGAGCGCAGAGCCATAGGCAGTGTGTGGCATGACCGCAAGGCCCAGACTAAACCCTACCCCCACCTTTTCCTCCTGCCTCCTCCAACCCCTTTTGGTCACCGGTTTCACTCCGGAGGGGGAAAGCCGACAGTTGGAGGAGTTAAAGGCATCCTGTGGGAGATTATGCCGTGACCCACCCCCTGTGTTCTGCATGTCAGTTCTGGGTGCAGGAGCTCTGCTAGCAGGCTGCGGTGGCAGCTGCCCTGCATGCTTGGAAAGGTGGGGGGACAAGCAAGCAGCAAGTGACTTTCTGGGGTGAAATTAAGGTAAAAGTGGATCTATGGGGTTAAGGGGAGAGCCATAGCCTTAGGGCTTCCTGCTGCTGCACGCTCCCCTTTTCTGATATTCTGTGCCTCACCCACCGCGTTACATAGTCAAGCCGCGCCACTCGCTGTATTTTAAGATGTCATCCTCCTGGTCATCACTAGCTGCATGCAGAGTGCAGGCCCTGGTTGGCTCAAACAATTTACAGTGCTGGCTTTAGGGACTGTTATCCAGATTGGCGGCGGCTTGAGAGGCCAGAGGTGGAGGTCTGGTGGCATCCTTGGCTGGTGGAGTGCCGCACTTGCCGGTGTACAGGACCACCAGCGAGTTTCGTTGAGTGGGACTTGAGGGGACCAGATGAAGCTGCAGTGAGTTTTGACAGTGGAGTGTGTGGCAGGGAGCAGGTGTGGGGTGCCCTAGGCCTAGCATAGCCACCAGCCGGCTGGTACAGCATGGGTGCGAGGAGGCTGCTAGGGCATATGGGGGCAGACCCTTCAAATGTGCATGATGTCGGGTTTATTCTGATCTTCTGTGTGCAGGAGCTACTCCGCTTGCTGTGAACTGAGGCCACTCCAGGGTCAAAGGTGGCTGCCATGTGTGCAACGTGCAAGGACCCCAGCATGGCTGGAAGTGGAGGACATGGAGCGTGAAGAATCGTCAGGCCACGGTGGTAGGAGGGGGTAAGAGAGGGCGTTGGCCAGTAGGCCATATGCTGCCTTTCTGGTTCCCCCTCCTTCCCTTTGATAGAGCTCCCAGGCGATTGAGGGGATCAGACAGTATTTAAAGGTAGTAGATATGTGTAAACAACACTCCTGATGAAACCGCAAGCCGGTGAAATGCGTTGAGTTAGATGCTGTGTAAAGGATGCTGACAGAGTGCTGCTTCTGCTTACCATCCAGGGACTCAAGGGTGGCGGCTACAGGAGCGACCGGGTGCATCTGGTGGGGGCTGTGGTCAGTTAGGGAGTTTTTTTGGTGCTCAGGAGCTCCGGGCGGATCGGGGATCAGGCAGCGGCCCTGTTTGTCCTCGCGCATGCGCGGGACACAGGTTGCGCAGGCGCAGAGAGGCCAAGGTCCCGATCGCTACTGGGAAACTTGCGCATGCGCAGTACTGATGTGCGCATGTGCAGAAGCACTAGCATAGTGGCCATCTTGAGACATGCTCCACAAGGGAACTACAGGTCCCATAGCGCTTAGGAGCGGTGTACCACATGGGCAGTGTTAGCCAATAGGGTTCCTCAGATCTCTGGAGGCAATATTGATACTTTTGGCACCCTCAGGACCTCATGCTCAGTCGGGAGCAGGTCAGCGACAGAGCAGATAGTGACCAGGGAGCAGTGCTTCCCTGGACTAGGCCTAGAGCTGCCCCGCAGGCCCCAGTTAGGCCCCAACTATTATCTAAAAAATATGGGAGTGAACCCAAAATAACTGATGCTGCCAAAGTCAAGTATATAAAGTGTAAAGAAAAAAACTCAATCCACTAGAAGTATGTGGCAATTCACCATTAGGACACAATGAAATCTTCAGATTATAAATTTTTGACTCACCCAGGGCGGGGGGCCCGTTGTGCCGATAGTGGCCGGGTGCAGGAAATGAAGTGTCCAGGGACACCTCACTCTTGAACCTCCTGAGGCCACTAGCTGCTGCCCTTACCCTGCCCGGTGTCTTCGGTATCCTGCGTGCGGTTGCGGTGAGCTGTTCCGCACTGCTGAAGATTTTCCTCTGTCTTGGCTTTCCCCGTGATACGGATGGCTGCTGCGTCTTCCTTCTTTGGTAACCACCGACGCGATGTCTGCGTAGGGGGACCGCTGCCTGCTCGTCCGTGCACGCTGTTTCCTGCAGTGAGGAGGAGCGGTGTTGCCTCTCAGCTGATGATGCGCTCCAGCGAGTCCACACGTGTGGAGGGGGGGAATGACGTCAGTCCTTCTTAGGAGTCCGTGGTGAATGCCTGCGTGCGCCAGCCATAGCAGATACAGGTATAGAAGGGGTGAAGGCGGTCACAGCAAAAGAAGTCCAGCCCAGGAACAAGTGAAATTAAAATCAGCTTTAATATTACATTCTGTACATCACAGAAGGGGCACTCTGACGCGTTTCGTCCTTCTCCAGAACTTTATCAAAGTCTTTGATAAAGTTCTGGAGAAGGACGAAACGCGTCAGAGTGCCCCTTCTGTGATGTACAGCATGTAATATTAAAGCTGATTTTAATTTCACTTGTTCCTGGGCTGGACTTCTTTTGCTGTGACCGCCTTCACCCCTTCTATACCCAACTATTATCTGTTTGTGGCTGCTACAGGAAAAAGCCCCCAAATAGGGACATTTCCACCATAATCTTACCAGTGTTAGGCACCAGTGACAAGACGCCACGTGGTGACTTGCGGCCTGTGGTCTGGGACCAGTCCACCAGCTAACTACGAGACTCTTACGGTGAGACCCTCCAGCGGGAGTTCACCCCGCCTTCGTGGACAGACCTACGTCAGTGGATCAGAAGGATTCTTTGTGTTATTCGGCGGTACCCGGGTACTGGAGGTAAAAGTTCACCAACAGTCATCAAGTGTAGCGCTATTCCCTACACTTTGGGTGGGGACTGACATTGGGGAAGGACACCAGGGATATTAGTGCCAAGCACCCCATATACTTTGGGGACACTCACCCTATGTTATCGTACTGTGTGTTATTGTGTTATACTTGTGGTACCGGTTGCCATTTTGCTGTATCCAGTAAACCCCATTATTACATACTTAAGTGTATGTGGTTACTATTCTTATTGGTTCCTGAGAGGGGTTATTTTGCTGCGCTTGGATCCCTCCCAGGTGGAGGTGCTGCACCGAGGCATCTGACAGATCACCCAGGGCTCCCAGCTGCGGAGGCCCAGGCCTTCTGTGACTAAGAGGTAACAGCAGCACAGGTGGTTTCCCTTAGCTACGGGGAAAGCTGATACATTTAAAAAAATCTATTTTGCATAACTAAGAGTGTTTACTCCCCTTTATTTGTACATTTGAGTTACATGTACGGTTTATTTATGGGACCATTACTAAGGGGGATTGCAGCTTTTTTGTGCTTGATTATTTATTTACAAACTAAGTATATACTGTAGTTGTGCACCACCAGATTCATCTTTTACTATTCAAATAAGATACCTTCAAGTACCAGAAAATACCTCTTGGCCCATTCAAGTGAATAGGCTATAAGGTGTCTAGCACTAGACAGTGTTTTATGACATAATGCCGATTTAGAAATCCCTTTCTCCCATTTTCAAGTATTATTTCATGGCTGAAGGAGCTGTCTCATTTTGCATACAAAAAGAAGGACTTTATACAGTGTAAATTACTGTACATACTTAAGAAAAACAGATCACCTTTAAAGTGTAAAAACGTTAAAAATATATATTTTTCCTTTCAGTGAGAACACTCTAACATTAACTGTTTTGTTAATGAAGGCTTCATGGTTGCTTATCAATGAGAAGAAAGCAGTAACAGCTGAAATATTGTATGTTTTGAGGCTCAAGTAAAGCAGCAGATTTTCTTCTTCACCTTCTATCTATCACTGTTTCACTGTTTCCCTGTGCTGTTTAAAGGCTTTTTCATGAGTAAGAGAAGGTATGACTAATATTTTGGGGGAGTATTTGACAAATAAGAGCATTATTTTTATGGGAGTTGTGACAACCAAATTCACTGTTTTTGTTTTGAAGAAGATGTGGTTACAAACCGCCTACAGGCCCTTTTACAAGCCTGATCATACAAATATGTGCGCTGCCTCTTTTCCTCATTGATGAAGCATTACCAGATTACATCCCTAGGAAGCTTGCGTTTCCATAGAAAGCTTGTGTTGCTATGATCAACATTTGACAGGGGGTATTTTTTACTTCCTCAAGCCCAGGACTTGCCAAATGACGATGTTATATTGGGCAAAAAAATAGTGATAATGAAATGCAGGATCTGCACAAGAGCTAGGACTTTGTTCCATCTGTTGCAGGTCCTGGCTAGTAAAGGAAACTTGGAAGAATATCTATATGCTATTTCAGTAAAACGCACTAACTCAACATTGCAAACCTGCATTAAATCTGTATAAAAAAAATGTGAAAACCAAATCTGTCATTTTATATTAATTACAGATGCACACAGAAGGAAGAAAAACAAAACAAAATCTATATTATAGGCCAGGGGTGGGCAACTCCAGTCCTCAAGGGCCACCAACAGGTCAGGTTTTCAGGACATCCCTGCTTCAGCACAGGTGCTCAATCAGGGACTCAGCCTTCGACTGCACCACTTGTGCTGAAGCAGGGATATCCTGAAAACCTGACCTGTTGGTGACCCTTGAGGAATGGAGTTGCCCACAAATGTTATAGGCCCTTTCATAATGTTGATGATGTGTAACTTTGCATTGATATTTTTTGGATTATCATAGTAGTAGTGTGTAATGCTGTAAAATGAATGCTTAACATTCTGCTCCTTCAAAAATATCACCCTTTTGAAATTGGACTGTCAACATTTTAAGTAGAAAACAAAACATATTATATATTTGAGTGCAGGGAATGTTTCTATTGTGTATATACACTTTCACATAGAAGCTATCATGTTGTATACACATGCAGCACCATATTTTTTTTATTTTTTATAAACCAACACACAGATGATACAGATCATGGGTAGTCAACTCCGGTCCTCAAAGTTCACCAACATGTCTGGTTTTCAGGATATCTCTGCTTCAGCATAGGTGGTGCAGTCGAAGACTGAGCCACCTGTGTTGAAGCAGGGATATCCTGAAAACCAGGCTAATACTCAAATAACTTGAGGACTGGAGTTGGCTACCCCTGATCTATAGACAATACCAGATGCTGAGTTAGGATGAGACGCTTCTCAAATAAGGACATACTACATATTCTATTGTCACCCCCTGTGGGGGGAGCTGGTTAATCCATACACAGGGGAAAAAAACCTGAAAAATGAGCATAGAACAACCTGCCTGTAATGGTCTTACCAGTTGGAAAATAAATGATGGCTATGTATAAAAGTCTGATAGCTGCCACATTTTAGCAAAGTGTAGTTCAAAAAGCAGCATCAGTTTTATTTAAAAAAAAAAAACGAATAAAGTGAAAGCCGGGGGATTTTCTTTTGTTTTATAATTCTAGTGCTGTGTTCTGCACTTGGGACACTTTGATACTACACATTCCCGCATGTGATAAGTTGATTTAGAAAATGTTGCAAGTAGCAGCATGGTTGACAGATAGGTCATCTTGGTTCGTAAACAGTGAACATAAATAATTGTTTACATAGCAAATTATACTTGTTCTAAACACTCGGTAATTAATTGCAGGTTGTCATTATATACTCTGCTCTTTGACTGAAGCAGAATTCCGTAGATTGTTTAAGATCCTTCAACATCTGTTCAATGCTATCAAGAAAACTGTCATTGACGTAGAATAAATCACTAATCAGTTAGAATTAATATGCATTAATCTGGTACAGCAATCAGGGTACAGGCAGTCATGTTAGAGTTCTGGGAAATATACACGTTTCATAGAAAGACGACTTTCACTGTTTTTTTTAGTTGTTGTGACATAATACATATGCCCATGTAAGGTTATCTATGATATTGTAAACACATACATGCTATTTTATAATGTGAGGAAGTGGCTAATAAAAGCAAGTCACTCTCTCTGGGCGCATCTAACAGGCAATCGTGCGGCTTTTATGTTTTTTCAACAAAAAATTTCTTTATTAGGTCAGGGTACAGTTCACACAATATCTGACAACCCACTATCTTATATGAGTGCCCCATAGCCCAACATTTCATTTTACAGCATCAACTGCGGGAGAAATAAAATTACAGACTTACAAGACGTACAGGACAGACTTAGGGAAAAGAAAAAAAGGGGGGGGGAGGGAGGGGGGGGGGCGTTCAAGTAAGACGGCCAGTTAGGACGGCCAGATGGAATGTGTCTCCGGATTGTGCTCTTGAGCCACCAGCACTATAATTGTTTCGAGGGAGCCGACTGCTCGTCTCTGCGTGGTCATCGCGTGTCTGCCCTATCGGTGTTCTAACCTATCGTTGTCTGTGCCGCTGCCCTGAAGGAGAACGCATCTTCTATTATCACTGCAGAATGTTGGTGGCATTCACCCCAGGGATGTCAGATTGGTCTAGCCAAGGGGCCCATACTTTTAGAAAATTTGTGCCGGAGTCATTGACCAGACTCGTCAATTGTTCCATCCGGCAAACATACCAGATTCTGTTCCGAATTTTCATCATCGTGGGTAAGTCTGGTTGCTTCCACAATGCCGCGAGTTCGCACCTCATGGCTGTTGCAAAATGTGCAATCAGTTTTTGTGCCGGTCTGCCTAGCCCCCGCCTGCGCCTGCCCAGCAGGAACAGCCAGGGGTCCAGAGGGACCGGTCTTCCGAGAATTCTCTCTAGCCAATTTTGGATTTCCTCCCATAAAGGTGCCACTTTGGTGCAACCCCACAGCATGTGCAGCAAGTCTGCTTGTTCCCCACATTGTTTGGGACACAATGGGGGGTAACCTTTCACAAACTTTGCTAATCGGGTTGGGGTGAGGTACCACCTCATGAGGACTTTATATGCGTTCTCCTTCAGGGTTGTGCAGATCGAGCTTTTGGCCGCCGCCAGCACTATAGTGTCCCAGTCTTTGTCTTCTAGGGTCTCCCCTAAGTCGGTTTCCCATGCCTGTCTATAAGTCAGTTTGGTATCGTCTGTGGTCTCAGGGCAGACTACCGCTCTGTAGATCGTAGAAGTAAGTCCCGAGGTGTCCGTTCCTCTTGAACACAGCTGCTCGAAATTGGTACGCTTCGGGCGTTTAGGGATTTTGTTATAGAAGGCTCTAACCTGAAGGTATCTAAAGAATTCGGAGTTTGATATCCCGGTCTCAGATTTAATTTGGTCAAATGATTTAAGTAGCGGGCTACCTTTCAGATGTTGAAGCCTTGTGAGGCCCTTTGTTTTCCAGGCCCCCATATGTCCACCTGGCATGCCCGGGGTGAAATCAGGGTTCCCTACAAACGGGGTCATATATGTGTGCTGGGTGGTAAGCGCACATCTCAGTCTGGTGTCCCTCCAAACTGCCAACGAGCTCCTCATAGTCGCAAGCGGTATCCCCATGGATTTTTGTACTCGCTGTGGAAGCCAGATTAAATCCTGTAACTCCACCGGGGAGCTACAATTACGTTCCAGTTCCACCCACCTCCAGAGAACCGTCGGCAAGTGCCACTGTACTATTTGAGTCAATTGTGCCGCTCGGAAGTAGGCCAACAAGCAAGGTACCCCTAGTCCTCCTCGTAGTGTTGGGCGAATTAATATACTAGCTTTGATACGGGGCTTCTTAATACCCCAGACGAATTTCACCATTGAGGACTGCAGGCGGAGGATGTCAGCCCTGGCCACCTGCACCGGAAGTGTCTGAAATAGGTACAGGATTCTGGGGAGGAGGTTCATTTTGAGGCATTGGATCCTGCCGATCCAGGAGACTGCATAGCCTGACCAGAGTCTGAGATCCTCCAATAGGGTCCTTATCAGTCTGGGGTAGTTAGCTTTGTATAGGGCGCTATATTCTTTGGTGATATTAACCCCTAGGTATTTAATCGAGGAGTCTTGCCATTTGAAGTTAAAATTTAGTTCTATCAATTTTGCGGTAGCCTTTGGCAGGTTTAAATTTAGAGCTTCTGACTTAGTTTGGTTAATTTTGAACCCCGAGATCTTATTAAATTTATCTAGTAGGCTGAAGACGTTTGGCAGGGAGGTAAGGGGCTTTGTTAACATTAAGATAATGTCGTCCGCATACAGGGCCACCTTGTGTGACTGGTCATGAATTTGGATTCCTGTTATATCTGGGTTATTACGAATATGTGCCGCCAAGGGCTCTATGCATAGCGCGAATAGTAGTGGGGACAGGGGGCAACCCTGTCTGGTGCCACTCTGTATCGGGAATTCCTCTGAGGGGAAGCCCTGGTGCCGGACCCTCGCCCTCGGTTCATGATACAGAGCTAGAATGGCGCTCAGCATTCTCCCTCCCACGCCGAACTCCCCAAGCGTCTCTTTAAGGTAGGGCCAATCAATTCGATCAAAGGCTTTTTCGGCATCTAAGCTAAGTGCCATAGACGGGCTATTCTGTTTCTGGGCCAAATCTATTAAGTCTATGATCCGTCTAGTATTATCTGCCGCTTGCCTCCCGCAGATGAACCCTACTTGATCTGGGTGGACCAGCTTGGGCATTACCGTGTTTAAACGGTTTGCCAATAGTTTGGAAAAATTTTTAGTATCAGAATTGATCAGCGATATTGGTCGATAGCTCTTACAGTCAGCTGGGTCCTTCCCTGGTTTGGGGATCACTGATATGGACGCTTGGAGCATTTGGCTCGGGATAGGGGCCCCATCTAAGAATGAGTTATATAGCCTAGTCAGGTGAGGGACTAATAATTTCCGGAATTTTTTGTAATATAAGTTAGAGAAACCATCGGGGCCTGGGGCCTTCGATGACTTCAGTGATTTGATTACCTCAGATATTTCCTCACCTGAGAAATCCACCTGCAGCGCGTCCCTTTCCAATCTGCTCAATCTGGGCAAATTTGCCTCTTTCAGAAACGTCTTCAGCTGCCTATGAGTGGTCTCACAATGGGAGACCTTCGCCCCATCATATAGGGTCTCATAGTATGTTTTGAACTCTTCGACAATTTGTTTAGGGTCAGAAGTGAGGCCACCTTTATTAGTTCGAATTGACTGTATGTGGAAGTTATTACTCCTATTCTGGAGTTTACGGGCAAGCGGGGTATCTGGCTTGTTGGCACGTTCATAGAATTTCCGTTTAGACCAGGTCAGCTCCTTCTCAGCTCGGGAGGCCATCAGTAAATTTAGTTGCGTTTTGGTATCTAGCCATGCCTTAAGGGTTTGGGCTTGTTTATTTTGTTTGTGTAGGGCGGAGAGGGTTTTTAGGTCTGATTGTAAAGTGTGAATCTTTTTTTCCCTTTCTTTCTTCCGCCTACTAGCAATCCCTATGAGTTCTCCTCTGAGTGTCGCCTTATGGGCCTCCCATAGGATAGACTGAGACGCCACGCTACCCGTGTTCTCGTCAAAATATGTCCTGATTTTTCCCTCTATTGATTGTGCCACCTCAGGGATTTTAATTAGATACTCATTGAGTTTCCATGTCGCTCCGGGCCTGTCAAGCACATAATCTGTGCACCGCAGCTCTACTGGTGCGTGATCTGACCATGAAATATCATGGATTCCCGTGTGGGCGATCTGCGAAACCATTCTGTTGGTCACAAAGAGGTAGTCTATCCTGCTATAGCGGTCATGTGGGTGGGAGTAAAATGTGTATTCTCTTTCCCCTGGGTGTTGCTCGCGCCAGATATCAACCAGGTTGTTGGCCCGGAGGCCCCTGATCCAGGCAGCTCTACCCTGTGGATTTTTAAGTCCGCCTACAGTGCATCTGTCCGTGTGAGGGTCGAGAGTATGATTAAAGTCCCCACCTAAAATTATAGCACCCTGTGCTATTCTCTGAAGGGTCGTGAAAAAACGATCAAAGAAGGAGTCTGCGCGGTCGCTGGGGGCATATACATTTGCTACAGTGAGTGGCTGGCCACGAATGGTCCCGACCACTATTAAGAACCGACCGTTAGCATCCCTCTTTGTGATGGTTATATCCAATGATAGGCGGTTGTGCAATAGAATTGCGACTCCTCTCTTTTTTTTATTTGCTGCGGCTGACACCCAGGTCTGATATCTACTGTCAATAAACTTAGGGGAGTGGCGTCGGGAGAAGTGTGTTTCTTGTAACATGATAATGTCCGGGTTCAGTCGTCTGTAGTCAGTCATGGCCAGTCGACGTTTCTGGGGGCTGTTAAACCCCTTCACATTGTGGGATATGATTGTGAGGTCCCTACCCATTTGTGCTTTTTGTGTGACTCTTAACGGTGGCGGTCTGGATGATGGACCCATGTTGTCTAGTTGTCCAAGGACGTCTGGAGCCAAGAGTGCGTCCTCGTGTGTCTTTGGCCTGGGAGCGGGGGAAACAAAAGGGAGCAGACATAGGGGTAGAACACATAACAAAGAAATAATGACAAACATTTGGTGACCCAATGAGAGTAGTCCTCCCAGGGTACCATAACTGCCCCTTCTGGGGGTCCGGACCTAGGCACCCCACCTCCCCCTGTGGGGGTGGGCTCTCGTCCCAGATGTACCGGCCCAGTGGGGTCTTGTGCGGGTCTCCCTGGGGCTAAGACCCAGGATCCCGCTTGGAGTCCCATGTCGATGGCGGGCGTAGCGCATCCCGCCTCCGCCTTTGAACAAATAACTTTCTTTTTAATAGCATGGTAAACAACAACTTCAGAACATTTTTTCCCTTATGCCCTCGCTGTCCCCTTGGCTTCGGAAACTTTTAGTCTCCCTGTTAATTCGCCCTCTAATCCTATAACTGCTGCATCCTCGGTCAGCTCTTTGTGCCTCAGCTTTGTGTCTGCTCGCCTGGATATTATCGTGGCCCCTTTGCCAGTTGTTTAGGGTAACCTGTGTGTGCCTATCCAAGGATGCTATTAGCTTGGCGGTATTGTGACTGTTATGTATTTCTTCCCTTTTTTTTGTTTTGTTTTTATCCTCTCTTTTTTTTATTTTTTATTTTTTTGGGGGGGGGGGAAGGCGGGGTGGCGGTGGTGGAGGGGGGGGGGGGGAGAGGGGAGTGGCGGAGGGGGGGGAGAGCGGGGGAGGGAGGGGGGGGGGAGGGGGAGAGCGGGGGGAGGGGGGGGGAGCGGGAGGGGGGGAGCGGGGGGGAGGGGGGGGGGGGTGGGGGGGGAGAGGGGGGGGGGAGGGGGAGAGCAGGGGGGGAGGGGGGGAGGGGGGGAGCGGGGGGGGGGGATAGGGGGTGAGCGGGGTGGGGGAGAGGGGGGGGGATGGGGCGAACCATGGCCCCGCATGATGGGTGTTGGGCAAGGGTGTGTTTATTATCTATGATTGGTCTCCGTAGGCCACAACCCTGGTCTGCATGTCTAAAGTGTTTGTCTGTGTTTGTTAAAGAGCTGGGTGCTCATGCTTCTTGCATTGACTTAATGCGCAGGAGGGGGGGGGGGGGAGGGGGGAGGGGAGGCAGGAGGGGGAGGGGGGGTGTGTGCGTGTGGGCAAGTAGCTGGTAAGTTTGAACGTGGGGGGGGGGGTGTGCGTGTGGGCAAGTAGCTGGTAAGTTTGAACGTGGGGGGGGGGGGAAGAGTCTGTGGGTCCACCCCCCCTACTTATGCGCCGCCGCGGGCCAAGCGCTTCCAGCTTTAACCTTATCGTTCGGCCTGCCCATGGGGGGAGATGTGTGGGGGGGGGGGGGGGCGCATGGAAAACATGCCCGGTCCTGAGGATTCGCCCTTCGGGGTGCCCCCCTCTCCCCCCGTCCCCGAGGGCTCCCCCCTCACAGCTGGGGAGAGGAAGGGGAGGGGAAGGGCGAGGGAGAGATCGGCTGTTGCCGCTATAGTCATAGCTCTATCCCTGCCAGGGCTGCACATCCGGTTCCGGTGGCAACTGGCATCCGGAGGCCGGAGCATCGCGGGATTTCCTGTGTCCGATGGGGTGTGCCCCATCCAAGATGGCCGTCTCGCTGCTTCCGGTGACGTCCTTCCGGTTGCCATCATTGAGTCGCCGGACATCGGGGGAAGCGGATGTCTCCTCGTGGGCTCTTCCCGCCGAAACGACCTCCACTTCCGGTAGGTGCTGGTGATCCCTCCATGCGGTCTGGCGTCGCCATCTTCTTGATCTTGCGTGTCACGGGGATTTCCTGGTATTCTTTTCCCTCGTTACGACCGGCACTTAAGGTAAGAGGATGCCGCTTTGGCTCCGCGTCTATTATTCTTTTAGGAGCAGTTATCCAGAGATCTCCGGTCCGTGCTGGGACGTCTGCCATGCATTTTGTGCACTTTTTCAGGGTAGTTCTGGCGAGAGTCAGGGAAAAACTAGGGCCTAACTGTGGCCAACTCAACTTTGTCTTTTAGGGCGCCGCTCTACCCCTCCTCCTCTGTCGCCCGGGTCTTGCGGTTTTTGGGGCTGGGGGATTTTTGCCACTCTGCAGGTGGACTCCGCTCCCTGTTGTTATTTGAGACAGGGCCTTCCTCCAGTCCTAGGTTGCGGAGGAACTCTGGGGCTTCCTCCGGCTCCTTCATCGAGATGGCCTTCCCATTCCGCAGGACCAGTAGTCCAAATGGGAAGGTCCACCTGTATCTTACTGCCCTGTCCCGCAGTATTTTCGTAACCGGTTGGAGCTTCTTTCGGCGAGCCAGGGTAATAGGGGAGAGATCCTGGTATAGTTGAATGGATGTGCCTTCGAAACTGCATGCCTCGGGGCCCCGGGCTGATTGGAGCGCAGCTTCTCGGGTGCTATAATAGTGCATCCTAGCGATAATGTCTCTAGGGTGGTCGGAGGCCACTGGCCTACTCCGGAGGGCCCGGTGGCAACGATCCATTGCCAGCTCCAACGCAGGTACCCCCGGTAATAACACAGACAGCCAGCGGGTTATAAAGTCTTTAATATCCGCCACGTCTTCAGAGATGCCTCTGATGCGGAGGTTGCTTCTGCGGTCTCTGTTCTCCGCGTCTTCCTGCCGCTCAGCCAACTCCGCTATTTGCGCCTGCAGGTGGTTTGCTCTCTTCTCAGCCTTTCTCGCCGCAGTGTTGGAGGCCGCCATGCTGTCTTCCAATGCCCCTGTGCGTTCTCCCAGGCCTTGGATTTCTTGTTTAAGCTCTTGAATTTCGGCACGGAAGAGCGACCTCATATTGGCATAGAGCCGGTCGAAGTCGCATCTTCGTACCGGGAGCTGGCCTGCCGCGTCCTCTCTCTCCTCCTCCCGATCGGAGTCGGATCCCGCTATGGAGCCCGGCGCCATTTCAGCCTCGGCCCCCCGCGTTGCGGCTCGGCTCACATACTTGCGCATGTCGCCGGTAGATTTTTTTTTGGTAGGTTGTGGGGCCATCCTGATGTATTCCCCTGTTTGTGCGTAGTATTTATTGTCGGGTAAAGTGATTTTTAAATGTTAGTCTGTCGTTGTTTTATGCGGCGGGTGCGGGAGCTCTCAGCTTAGGCTGCTACTCTCCTCACCATCGCGCATGCGCCTCCCGTGCGGCTTTTATTTTAATAACACAGAATTGAAGCAGGGGGTCACCGGAGCTGGATCACTATAAATTCTGCCTCGGGGACCCTTTGCCTCCCGAGTTTACAGGCCCCGGTATGGGGTTCCAGTACCTCTGCTATGTTGTACAGTATATGTAAATATGTTAAAGCATCCTGTTGTGAACCTTTAATTAATAAAATGTACTGTATGTTGCCCTCTTGTTGGTCCATACTGGTGTACAGATTCACGGCCGAGCTGGCATCTAAGCCGGTCTTCAACAGGTCAGCATCTAATATGTAACATTTCACAATTGTACACACACTATTGTTCACTTTAACCATTATATACATGTAACATACAATATGTGACTGATATTACATGGGAATAGTGTAACACCAAAATGTCACCATAAACTATATTTATACAACATCCAATTATTCTCAATATTACTGTTGTCAACATAATATGTAACATATAAATACCAAAAACTTTTCAACCCATAATGCTAAAATATTGACACTTCACGTCAATGAATTTACTTATGTGATATTATATATGTTTGTGAAAGTATCACAAATACTATTGTGTTGCAAACCTTTAAGTAATATGTTGCTTCATGCAACCTTCTTATAGGTCCAATCACGTGAAGTGCATCTGGACCAACTTGTCTATGTGTTCATATTTATTGTCAGGATTGGAAGGAGTGTGAGGAGTGATGGTGATCACGGTGGGCAGGGGAGGAGCGAGGACTGGAGTGTGAGGAGGGAGTGTGAGGGAGTGTGAGGAGTGCTTTTATAATAAGATACATGTAGTATAAAGTAGGTGATTGACAGCTGTAAATACAAAAGTCACACATACTGTATGGACATATTTGTAATACTATTGAATTACTTAAATATATCACATAAGATGCTATATAAGTATGAAGTACGTTAGTTAAAATAAACATCACTTCATATTTACACTGTATTTCATTATCACATACAATAATATCACCACAAATGTCTATAAATGTCTTCATAAGACAGTACTTGGCAAAATGTGACAACAACACACATGTCATAAACTATTGCACCTTAAATTAATATAT
Organism: Ascaphus truei; assembly: GCF_040206685.1. Taxonomy (NCBI): domain Eukaryota; kingdom Metazoa; phylum Chordata; class Amphibia; order Anura; family Ascaphidae; genus Ascaphus; species Ascaphus truei. The sequence continues at coordinate 433,105,488 of NC_134484.1, read as the reverse complement.
TTTCAATGTAACCTTATAATAGGTCCATCATCACGTGCAACTCTGCGGGCAGCCCCACCCCTGAGTCCGTCTTCAGCAGGTAAGCAAAGGAAGTTCAAGTTGTACTTTTCACAAACAGTAATCTTCACTTGTCAGATACAGTACCTTTTCCATAACATTCATGTAACAATGTGCAATACAAGTTTTATGGCAATGTGAAATGTGTGATATAAATATTTTCCATACAACAATATTCATGGCCTAAATATTTTACAATTGCCAAATATATAAATTACAGCGACCTCAAATTTGGAAGTAAGTCTTTAATTAAAAAGAACAGGCTAATATAGTGGCATGCCATCAGAACTTTGAGTTAAAATGTTATGTAAAAGGTGTCACTCAACATATAAACATTTATTCAATTATGAAAAAACATTGATACAATTAAAGAATGTTTAGTGTTACCAACAAATTAGAAATAATTGTACTGTAATTAGTACAAAGCTCTATTTGTACTGAAATATCTATTTTCCCAAGGTCCTTAGTGGCATGATGAACCACACCGCATACCACATCCTGTACCGTGTTCAGAGGGTGATGACAATATTACCGCTACACAACCTTCTGAAGAGGAATTTACATTGATTTTAGAGCACATATTAATGGAGTGAAGGCTGAAAAAACATGTGCCTCCTCATGAGCACCCACATTAGCTGCACGTGGAAGTGTTACATCTATACTCCAGGAATCAATGCAGCTACACTTAAAGCAAGTGAAACACCTCAAGCAACTCACATGTAAGATACGTTTTCCTCATTAGCACATAGCTCACGTGAACCAAAGCGTGTGGGTTCACACAGCAGTCACCAAAAAAAAAAAAAAAAAAGAGCAGCCATTGATTGTCAAGTGTTGGCGATCAAAAAACAATAAATCAAATTACAGTAAAAACAACTGCAGGCCATATCATCATCATCATAATCATGTATTTTTTTTGTAAAAACATGCCTCAACTTAAGGGAGCATTGCAATACTTTACAGTTAAACAAATTAAAATGATATACAATTCTTTTGTTAGGCCGGGAAAGCCCGAAGGAAGAGGAAAGTCGTACACCGAGCCTGAAACAGTGGTACAGTAGATATACACCTGAGCTTTGGCAGTAGAGAGTTCCAGACCTCTGAAGCTGCATATGAGAAGGCCACCTCCTTGGCACAGAGAGGACCTCTGAGGACCTAAGATCACAGCCAATATCCCTCCACAGCTTCAAACGAAACTGCAGATAGGCAGGCCCTTGATCTGAAAAGATTTTAAATGACCAGTATGGCCAACTTGAACTGAAGAACAAAGGAACATAGTGCACAACGGGTTTGGCAAATCAAACTCATTTATTGGTGTTGGCTCAATAAATTAGTTTGATTTGCCAAACCCGTTGTGCCCTATATTCCTTTGTTCATCATTTCAGGACTGATTGCAGGCTTTCGTGCAAACACTGGAGCACCGGTAACTGTATCATTATTTTTCTTTTTGAGGTGTGCAGCTTTTCTCTTATATTATCTCAACTTGAACTGAACCCAGATGATCACTGTAAGCAAGTGCAGATCGTGTAAGATGGGAGTTATATGCTCAAAGCGAGAAACAAGCCTCAGCATTCCCATAGTCTAACCGCGTAGACATAAAGGCATAGACCAGTGATTCCAGATCCATTGATGACAGGAGTGGACACAAGCTCTGAAGCAGCCTCAGAAAAAAAAAACAGTCTTAACAACTGTGGCCACTTGGGCTTTATGTTGGGACTCTGGTCAAAGATGATGCCGAAGTTACAAATCTGATACACGTGCAGCGGCTGTACACTATTGATTGGGGAAGCTCTCGAACCCATTGTTCCATTCTCAGGAGTCTTGCTGAACCCATAATTAGTTCAGTCTTGTCAGGATTGAGCTTCAGCCAATTCATCTCCATCCATTCCGCCCCCTCGTCTAGACACGTGTGGCAACAGCTGTCCCTGGTCAGCCCTGGAAAGAAACCGATCTGAGTGTCATCAGCATGCTGGTGGCAATTCATTCAGACAATGCTTCCAGATGATGTGACCCAGTGGTCTTACATACACATTGAACAGGAGTGGTGACAGCACCGATTAATGAGGGACCCCAAAGATGAAAGGTCCCACGGGTGACACATTGGATCCCATAGCCACCTGCTGGATCTGGCCCTTCAGGAATGAGGCAACCCATTGTAATGCGGTCCCACCGATACCAGCTAGGTCCCTCAGGTGGTGCAGCAGCACCCCATGATCAATTCTGTTGATGGCTGCTAAGAGATCAAACATGACAAGAGCAGAAATACATGCCTTGTCCATAGTCATCAATAGGTAATCCGCCACACAAAACAGGGCCGACTCAGTTCCATGACGGCTTTAAAGCCAGATTGTGTGGGGTCAAAGAAGCCGGCACTCACTCACAGCGAGGGATCTATTGATGATCTCCACCAACCCCAGAGCCACTGCATTATTGGTCTATTTAAGGAGCCATGATGGACAGGGATCCAGGTCACAAGTTGTTCAGTTCATCCCATCCATGATTGAGAGGAAATCCGGAATTGAGATGATGCCATACTCTTCCAAGACAAATTTTGCCTGTGGGGTGAAGCCCATAATAAAATGGCAAGCAACCTTATGCACATATCCACACAAATCTATAACTCAACTTACAAGATGTGTGGCATCTTTAATCAGGCCATGGATATCTCGAGGTCACAAACACCACCTACTGTTAGAACTGAAGCACCAAATGTTTAAATGGATACAACAACCATCTTGCCATTTACCCTGCATGCATCTCCAGCTCATCGAGGTGTGTACACCCGAGAACGGATAAGATGCAGCAGTAGAAACACAATGGAGGACCTTCAAAGAGAGGCCAACCATAATTTTATTGTTTGTATAGCACCTATGTTCTAACGTTTGTTTTGGTGCACAATTTATACTATAAAACATTTTTGGTTAGCAACACAGACCAACTTCATTCTATTTGCACATTAGTCACAAGAGGGGTGGGGCAAGGTATTGGGGCTGTAGATGGGGAGGTAGGTGATGTTGGTAGTTGGGCCAGGTTGGGTGGTTAAGCCTCTCAGGGGCTATTTTTAGAGGTTAATTTCCGCATTGCTAACTAAAGGTCTGTCTTAAAATGCTGTAAAAGCCAGTAAGGCCGCCAAATTATTTATTTATTTTACCATTAAGTAATACATTGGTAGATACAACTTGTTTTCAAGTATGTCCTGGGCACAGAGTTATGATGACAGATACATGATTACAAATACATGGTTGCATAGGAGAACAGGGGTATACTTTATATATAAAGACATTGCATTACATTAGGTGAACAGGGTTATACATTAATTATGAAGACATTGCATGAACTGTTAAAGATAAAGTAAGTTATAGACGTATCTAACAGTTACAGACCACATTAAAATGTGAGACAGCTTTAGTTTTGAAAGAACAGAGACTGATTTTGAGCGTCTCAGGTAGATTGTTCCAGTTGTGAGGTGCACAGTAAGAAAAGACAGAGCGGCAAGATACTTTGTTCAACCGTGGCACATAAAAAGTCCCTTGGAGTCAGGTGATAAGTGCTGCATGTGGTAGGGGTGAAGAGCTTGCCCAAGAAGTATTTGAAGTATATATAAACATCATAAAGTATGGTGTATAACCGGTGGATTCGTGCCGAGTGCAATTGTAGGCATGGGCCAAAGCTTCCACATGTTTGCTCCACTCTCCCTTTTGAGAATCCTGTAGTGTGCCCAGCATATCTAGCAGTGTCCGATTGAATCGTTCCGGGAGATCATCTCCCTCAGGATGATAAGGGGTAGTCCTTGATTTCTGAATATTCAACAGAGCCAATAACTCTTTGATCAATTTGCTCTCAAAGTCTCGTCCTTGATCCGAATGCATTCGGTTGGGCAGGCCATAATGCACGAAATACTTCTCCCACAGCACTTTAGCCACTGTGGTAGCTTTCTGATATTTGGTGGGAAAAGCTTGCGCGTACCGCGTGTAATGATCGGTTACTACTAATACATTCCCTATACCCTTTGAATCCGGCTCGATTAACAGAAAGTCCATACAGACCACATCCATAGGGCCAGAGCTTTAGAGATGCCCCATTGGGGCAGCATGAGTGGGCAAAGTCTTTCGGTGAATGCATCTTAAACACTTTCGGCAATGCTGTTCAATGGACTCCCTCATTCTGGGCCAGAAGAACATGTCGTGTACTAAACCCAAGGTTTTATCCACCCCCAAATGTCCATGATCATCATGTAATGATCGTAGAACTAAGCCTTGCAGTCACCAGGGTAGGAATAGTTGCAGACGATCCGGATGATTATGAAACGGAACAACCCGATAAAGGAGCCCGTCATTAATTTCAAATTTGCCCATTCTCGCATAAGCAGGCCTACATCAGGGGAAGGAGCTCGTTTTATTAAGGAGGCATTATGGTACCGTAGTGCTTGTCGAACAGCCGCAATGGTTGGATCACGTGTCTGTGCTTGTACCAACTCCTGCCAAGTGAGGATACTGTTTTGAGTTATGCCCATGCCATCAGGGTGACAGTAAGCTTTTGGAAGGCCTTGTGGTTGACACCCTAAAGAATCCACAACCCTCAACTCTGAGAAGGCTACTCTATTATTTACGATAGCTGCCGTAGAGCACATGGCTCTCATACCTGGTCCCGGGATTTCTTCTCAAGGCTCATCCTCTGAAATCTCATCTAACACCGGTCTTCTAGAGAGTGCATCGGTCCCTATATTAAGGGGTCCTGGTTTATATCATAGAGAAAACCGGTACATAGCAAGAGTGGCCAGCCATCTATGACCGGTCGCATCTAATTTAGCGGTTGTCTGTACATAGGTCATGGGGTTGTTATCTGTTCTGACCTCGAAGGTAACTCTGTAGAGATAGTCATGTAACTTTTCGGATATAGCCCATTTAAGAGCCAGAAACTCCAATTTATGAACAGGATAATTCTTTTCACTGGGGGTCAAACTTCTACTGGCATAGGCCACAGGACGCAATCCATTGGGATACTTCTGATGTAGTACCGCTCCCAGTCCATTAAAACTGGCGTCTACATGTAGGATGTAAGGCTTCTCAGGATCAGCATAAGCCAGTACTGGAGCTTCCGTTAAGCTCTTTTTAAGTCTGATAAATGCTTCTTCCCAGGCTATTGTCCACCTGTCCCCAAAAAGTGTTCTCGGAGTATTCTTCTTCTGGCTGGATTTTTCAGGATATACTTTCAGCAAGTTGTTTAACACGGCCGCTTGCTTTGAATATCCCTCTACAAACCGCCGATAGTATCCACAAAACCCGAGAAAGGACCTTAGTTCCATTACATTCTCGGGTCTCGGCCAATTCACCACCGCTTCTACTTTGGCCGGGTCAGTGGCCACCCCGTCTGCAGATACAATATGGCCCACATAAGTGACCGAAGTCCGACAGAACCGACACTTGTCTAGAGAGAGTTTTAATCCTTCTTGACTCAATCGATCCAATACTTTCATCAACCGTGTCTCGTGTTCTTCAAGGGTGGCCCTGAACACAATTATGTCGTCCAAGTATACCAGACATTTCCGAGGACACATGTCACCAATCGTCTTTTCCATAAGCCGTTGAAAAGTAGCGGGGGCACCAGAGATACCTTGGGGCATTCGGGTAAACTGATAGAACCCCAACAGGCAAACAAACGCCATCTTTTCCTGATCAGCTGGGCTCATAGGTACTTGGTAATACCCAGACCGAAGATCCAGCACGCTAAACCATTGACTCCCGGACAAGGCACTGAGGATCTCTTCTATGCGGGGTAAATTGTATTGGTCCGGCACGGTACGTTTATTCAGAGTTCTATAGTCCACACACAAACGTACAGACACAATTCTTCTTTCGAACTACCACAATTAGCGAGGCATAAGGGCTTCGAGAGTCGACCACTATACCGGAGGCTTCCATTTCATGCAGGACACTCGCACATCGTCTTCATCCCGAGGTGCTATATGGCGAGACCTTTCTCGGAATGGAGTCTCATCATTTAGGCGGATGGTGTGCTGAGCGCTTCTGCTGCATCCCACATCCATATCGCTTGTAGAAAACACTCTTCGTCTCTCTCTCAATTGATCACACACCCTTTTTTTCCATTTCTCTTCCAGGGGAGACTCTCCAAAATCAAAGTGTAAATCTTCAGTCTCCTCCTTCACCCCATTGGCATAGACAGTTGCGGTAGCGTCTACAGGATCCACCGGGTACACTCTGCCCAATCGTTGCCCTCGTTCCAAGGACACCGTATGAAGTGACATGTTCTGTATGGTCCCCTCAATCTTCCTAGGAATTCTAGATGACCACTCCCGTACTTCTGGTACCATACGATATCCCCAATGAAGTTCCGCTTCTGGAAGGGTCTCTAGCGAGAAATATCGATCCTGCTTATACCGTTGGGGGTACGCGATCAGAGCCCACACACTCTGTACTCCCCCTGGCGGAATCTTCAGTATCCCTGGTTCTAAATTAGAAATATCGCCGTACTCTTCCTCATAGGCCACACGATAACATTCTTCCCGTAGACATGGGGCTATGTCCAAGGAGTTCAACGGTAGTTCACCGGCTTCTTTTAGGAAGGAGCGAATCACTGACCGTACTATGTCGGCATTGGTGCCCAGTATGATGGGTGCTCTGGGGTGTTCTCGTAATTCAGGGCAGACCAGCGCTTCCACCAACATAGGATGCGACTTTTTAGTGTTCAACTGAAGGATGTCTAACTTGACCGCCACTATTCCATCAATAGGGTAATCGTCTTTGCTCAGTCCCCACAAAGTCATCTTTTCAGCGGACTGCAAGGGCAGGTGGCTAAGATGTTGATCATAAAATGGCCGATATATTATGGTCACCTGAGATCCCGTGTCCATCAATGCTGAGGAATAGATCCCTTCCACAACAATCCTGATTAGGGCAGTGGGTCCTACTCGGCAATAACCGCCTGATGGCAAATTGTTGGTTACAACCGTCTCTTTGGAGTCTTCTGCGGCCCACTTGGGTAAGGCCAAGGAAGAAGAGAGAGCTTGCTTCGCCCGTGTCATGTAGGTTTGACCAACGGTATAGGGTTTCTGAGGATTGGGGCAGAATATGGAGATATGTCCATCTTCTCCACAGTTGTAGCAGCGCATGCCCTGATGAGATCTTGCTCGGCCGGAGAACCCGGGGAGGCGATCGATACATATCGGGAACCTCTGCGTCTTTCTTGGTCCCCCGATCTTTAGGTACTGTGGTTTCTTTGGTATCCTCCTTGCGACTGTCCTTGCTTTTCTTACGGGTGTGAAAATGCAGTTTTTGTAGACTCCCCACTAGCCGTTGCCGTTTTATAGCCTCGGTACATGACCATTCAGCTAATATTTGGACAGCATGATCCTTCCAGATTTCAAATCCATCTTCTCCGGTAGGTGTCGACAGAGTCCCAGAAAAGAGCTTTAATTTCCTGCAATGCTGTGATTGAGAAGCGAGAGTTATAGTTTCCATAAATTGAGACACAGATAGGTCCGGGGGAATTCCCCCAGAGAGGGGGCCACGGTCAGCCCCTTCATTTCCAGTGGGAAGGGCTTGAGCATTTGTTGAGTATGCCTTCAGGACAGGGGACGACGGTGATTGTCTAGGGGCCCAACTAGGGGCTCCGTCAATTGCACTTGGGGAAAATGTCACTCGAGAGGGGCGAGAAACATGGGTAGGTGTACTACTCGGGATAGGAGCTATCGTCTGCCAGGTGCCACTATGAGGTTCATCTGCAACCATGTCAGTGGGGGAATAGCGGTCAGCGGTGAATATCTCTCTTATTTCAGGTAGAACTGCAAATACGATTGAATAGCCTCCGGGCGGGGCCTCGGGGCCTTGTAAGGTTTGTGGCATATGGTCCCGATTTATCTCACGCCCAGCTGTAAATAATATAGCACACCAGTTACAGGTGGGGGTCATATTCTCGTGACCCTACTAGCTCCAACGTGTGAACCCCCAGCAATATCTCTAGTGAGGCACGTATTTTACTCACTAATGCTGTAATCGGAATGTTCCCTACAGCTACTACATGACTAGAGGGTTCTCTGAGCTTGAGGGCCCATGCATGGACTTCCGGGCTGGACGGGGAAAACATAATGAACGATTTGGGTATTTCTACACAATTTTACTAGGCACCCCAGGTATTTATCTCAGCAGCGCCTCCAAATGTAACGGGTATTCCCGGCGAATACTAGCGCTACTGCCGTGCTGTGTAACCTGTGTGGCGCTCAGGAACCTAAGTCTCCGCTGTGGAGCCTGGGGGCCCAGACATATATATATATATATCCTGTGGTGCAGCGCCTCCACCTGGGAGGGCTCCCAATGGAGTGGGAGAAGGCCCTCACAGGAAATAATCACATTAACCGAACAGTGGCAAAACAGAACTGGCTTTACTGCATGTAACTGGTTCTTAACAAATAACAGGTGTCCCTCCCATGAGGGGGACACTACACATGATGGTTAGCAATTCAACTTCCCCTTACACCGGGTGATTCCACCCCGTGTCCATAACCCCTACACAATCTGTCCACACCCTTTGAGGGAGAAAACACATATGACTGCGCAGTCACTAGTCCTGTAACATTATCAAACAGTAAAGTTGGTGCACTTGCTGAACGAGGTTACCTGCCAAGCACTCCAGTTCTCGGGCCTGAAATCGAACTTCACAAAGGATCGATAGTCGGACGACACCGCAACCACCATCCGGGGAGATTCCACCTGAAAGGCCTCGGCAACGATAGCGACAGTCTAGGTCCAACTCGCTGGCAGTACGCGCAGCGTTGGCTGGGTCTATTAATAAACTGGCTATAAAATAAGGGTAATGTCCCTAACTGGGGCCGGTCCCTACAATACTCCTCTGTAGTGACTTAGGGCTATGTGGGGCCTCAGGGGCTGCTAGCCTAGTGCAGAGAGTCACTGACTCCTGCACGCTTCCCTTGCGGCTCCCGACACCAACTGAACTGCGTATGCAATCACACGCATACATCTATCCTTTGCGGGGAGCTTCTCCAACCCTATTGGTCCTCTGGCGTCACATGGGGTGCCCTGACTATTCATGGGAGATATAGTCCCTACTGTGAGGCCAGCTCCTTGCGCGCGTCTCTTGCGCATGCGCAACTCTGCCGAGCAATATTCACTGTGCCCGGCACTCCGAGCCACCCGACCTTAAAAACGGCATGCCCGCGTTCCCGGCAACAGCTGAAATGCGAAAAGGGGGGAACCTGGCTACACAGGCAAGAATGTAATGCGTCTAATGCGGGTGTGTGCGCTATATAGAAAACCCACAATGTCCTCCTAGGTATAGATTAACCCATGGGGGGTGTTAAAGGGCTAAACATATATGGCGCAAAGGATCATAACCCAAAAATAGTGGGTAATGGTGTTAAGGTATAAAGATAGAGTTCGTAATCTCCGGATACATTTTCACGCCTCTTAAGAAGGCTAAATTACAATTTAAAAATGATCAGGACTGAGTCAGTAAGTTAGATATGTGGTAAAACGGTTATGTATTTAAAAAAAAAAATCAAACCTGATTGTTTTTCCTGAGTTTTTTATCGAAGAAAATACAGTTTCTAGAGCCCAATTACTGAAATGTGACTTTTCTTGCTTTAAAGTTACTCAAAATTTGAAATAGATTTCTGCAATCACTTGTTAATTGATATGAATTTGGAGCATAAAGATATGCCAGTCTGGTACTTTTTTGCAACATAAAAATGGATTCTTTTTTAACCTCTGCATTGCTAAGAGAACCATGCAAGAGCTAACAATGTAGTCTTCCATATCCATATCTCCAGCTTACAGTAGTTCTTCACACATCACCGATGAAGAATTTCATTTTTATTGACATCGATATCCGGAAAATCTGTGATTATACAAGTCGGCCATCGGAACTAATCTATACAAAAATATTTTTTAAACTTCGTCTGAATTATGTATCTATTCTGATAATATTCATTTTTCATTAAAGTTTGTCTTCTAATTCTTATTTTTGTTATGTTTTACACAATATCTGAAATGTTGTAAGTAGTAAAAATAAAATAAGACAGCCCACTTACTCCTTGCTACAGATCAAACAATGAATGTCTTGTTTGGCTGGTTCTTGAATAAAAGTCCATAGCCATAGCTATTGAGTCACTGTTTTTTTCCATTCATACTTTGGAACTGGCTGTTATTAAACGTTTGTACTATCTGTCATAAACCCAGCATTTGAAGGCATTTTGCTATCAGTTGGTGAACCTTTGAAACTCCGGATTTCACAACGCTATTAAACTTTACTAGTCTGTAATAATTATCTCAGCTTGTATTCACTAAAATCTGAATTTATGGTTTAATTGCTGCTTTTTTTAGCCTATCCTTTGAACATTTGTTACCCCAGAAGGCTTAGTTTCTTTTTTTTTGTGCACCAGTTCTTACACTGACTAACTATAATTCACAGTGTACAGTAAGAACACTTTTCAAATGCAGTTAATATACCAAAACTACTGGGTGAGAGAAGAGAAGGTCAAACCTCTCCAGTGTTAAATGAAAGATAAACCTGGAACTTTGTCCCACCGGGTCAAAATAAAGGAAAGCAGTCGAGTATGCAGTGTATTCTGCATAGCAGATATGCTTTAAGGGTTTCCTGAGGGCAGGGTGACTGGACAAAGTAAGTGGGCTAGATAGTCTTCATTTGCAATCAATTTATATATTTTTGTTCATAGAAGCAGCTGCAGCCAACACATTCTGTGGTAATAGAAAGCACAATGTTCCAGCAACGTTCTCAATGGAAAGGTATACATCTCAAGGTCAAGAAGGCAGGCCATATGCTGTAGTCTATACATGATTATGAAAAAAGTAAGATACAGTATGCCTTAGTGGTCTGGCGCCTTAAGAGCTGGATGTGCTTTTGGTTATAAATATGAATATTTTGCATTCGATGGCAAAACGGGAGAATATTAGACTTTTGCCCCTATTGAAAATTTCTCAAAACAGATATTACAGAACAGAATTCAGAAATAAGAATTAGATAGTAGAACCAGAACGAGAATATAAACTGGTAGAAGAAAGGTTCAGATTTTTTGTGGGTCTGTGTTTTGTTTTGGAATGTGCAGTAAGGTTCTAGCACAAAAGGTTCAGATTTCATATACCCGGGTTTTGCCCAACTCTTTACATGTGTTCTTTATCTTTTATCCACCTCTGACACCTAACATACTTAGTTCCTGATCATTTCTGATAATCCTCTCAACACTACTGGAAGACTCCATGCAAAGTTTATCCCCATCTCCACTCATCCCCACTCATCACTGTAAGATACACTGTATATGTCTCCTACTAACTCTTGGAGATGTGCAAATGTGTCCAAAAGGGGTTCACATGTTTATTTAAGTATTTTTGGGGAATTTTGCCAAAGTCATGACATTTTATATTGCTTAAAAAAGAGCAACAACTGCACATTTCCACCTGATGGTGGACATGGTGTCTGGCATATGATGATACATAATATACAAATAAATCCAAAGCAATAAAACATAAATGAAGCATCAAAGTCTCAAAGTATTAATCATATCTAAAATTCAATATATTGTATTAAAGAATTGCCTAAGGTGTTTAGAGGGCTTACTGATTGTATTAGCAGTCACTGGAGGAGAGCAGCAACATGTTATAAATGTCTCCGGGGTTGTGCTACAGCATGGAAGCTAGAGGCTTGCATAATAAATGCATAGTTACTAAAACAGAGCGGCAACACCAAGTGAAGTGCCTAAGTTTGCCTTCTATCAGATCAATAGTTACAAAGGCTTCACATGAGCTGCAAAATATGTATAGACTCTAGTAGCGTGTTACAATGTGTGCGCTGGGGTATAACTAAAGGGGGGTTGTACAAAATTTCAGAGGTATATTAGACAACAGAGATGTCACAGTGTCGCATCTCAAATGTGAAGTAGAGATACAGTCCATAAGTATCAATGTGATGTCAACTGTGTGTCATGACTGACCGTCATATCTCTGCAGTTTTAGTATAGCAATTAGTTTGAAGGTATAGTCAGCTAGTGATAACATCACAAATAATCACATGCCAGCAAATCAGATGGAGATGCTGTGCAGACCTGCTGAGACACAGTAATTGTCCAGTACCCTTTAAAAACAGTAATGCCGTGCCAACTAGAGATCCAAGAATTGATCCGTGCCAAGACTTGATCCGCGGATTTCCACAAATCAATCTCAAATCTCTTAAAGGGCGATTCATCTTTTTCTGATTTCATTTTATCATCGACAATCCAATTCATGGAATCCACAATCTGCTGGATGATTTTAAGAATCCAATCTGCACGCATATTGTTGAATCGCAAAGATTGCGGAATCCGCAGATTGGATTGGTAAAATCAACCAGCAGATTGTATTCAGTGGTGCTTTTTTATTAATCCGCATAGATTGAAATGGGAACCATCCGTCAACGGATTATACACCGCGGAATAGATTTTGAATGGAAAGCTTGGGAAATTCTTCAAAACGGATTTTGATAGTTTTGTCCATCCCTAGTGTCAACTACCATTCATTTAGCATTGTGCATTGGCATCTCACGTACATACTGTATATAAATAATATTATTAACAATAAAAGCTATGTCAAGGACTTGGTTATAGACCTGCTAGTAGTCAGCACAAATGACAGTATATAGATTCATCCTTTATTCACCACTATCAAATCCGCTTCCAGACTAAGCGCTAGATCCACAAAGCTCTATAAAACAGGGCAACTAACTTCATGTTACCTAAATAGTTAATGAAGGTTAACTTCTGTGACTTTAACGGAGATGTACAAAGCTAATTTCATGCAAAAACAGCATCCGTTACGGTCCTCATTATCATAGGCATAACAGTACATTAAGATGCTTACGCACATCTGTTCATTAAACATGTTAATGCCAAGATTTACATCTGCTAACTCACATACGTGTTAAATCACAGTTCCACACATGCACAATGACATTTCTCGCATACTCAATACAGAAGCACATGCTCTTTAGAATTTTATACAACCCATGTGCTAGGAATGTGTTTGTCTTATTTAACGAGCATGTGTACTATTTCACAAACAAGTTAAAATAAAGTTTAAATAGAGGTTCAATCATGACCGTTACATTACATAACAAGGGTAGGTAGGCAAGATGACCCAGCCAGCAGATAGTGGCACTTCTAGAAAGATAGGCAGGTGTAGAATTTTTAGGTTCCCTGCTGAGGAATCTGATCTGCTCATAAATGGCATAGTGAATAACTATGGATAACTATGCCAAGTTATTTGGTGAGATGGACTAACATCTGGAAGTCCATAAACAGTATAGGCCATGCTGATAGAAGCACTGACATATTCAAGAATAGATGGGCTGACAGCAAACAGAAGATGAATTAAAAGCTGTCTGACCATGGCTGCCAAAAGGATGGTGGTCGAACTTGAACCCTATGAACACAGACACATTTCAACATCACAGGTGGTCAGTCTTCCCACTCAGGTTGACACATCTGACCTGCAACAGGAGGAAGCTGGTAAGTAATCTTTAAATAATTATGACTAACAAAAATCACTATGTCCACATGATTTCCCGCGCATATAAAACACATTAGTCCATAACTCAACAATATTAAAATTAAATGTACATAATAAACTAGGCTTTAACTGTGCAATTAACACACATACGTAAAAGAATTACTCTCTTTCTATAATGTGTTTTTCAAAATATGTATACCAATTGATATTTTGAAACATGGGTTCTATGATCACTTCGGTAACTTGATTATAGTTGACATCACTGTATATAGCATTAGCCATATATAGTACTGATTGGTATTCACTAATGTGTTTTAGACTACATATCTGTTGATGAATCAATTGTGAACGATCAGATATGTTCCCAAAATAAAAATACGTGGGACTACTAACACAAATTACTGTAACCTTTTATCATGCCCCCACTCACATTCATAGAAATGGCACTAAAGGCATGTTAAATGTAACAGTGATTTAACCCTGTTATAATGAGGCCTGTAGTGGTCTGAGGAATACATCAGGGAGCTGGTTAATTGCAGCTAGACAATTAACCAGTCTCCACCTGGCTAATCAGACAGCAAGAAAAGCCTGCTGCTGGGAACTGACAAAGAGACTCTTGAACACACAGGAGTACTATTTGCTGCTTGCAAGACACCAGCAACCAGACCTCTATTCCTGGGTACAGTGAACCCAGGAACCTGCCAGAAGCTGGCCCCTCACCGGACACCAACCAGACTCAGAGACTGGCATAAAGAGCTCTGTTTAAAGGTACCTCTTTAGACATTGGGGTGAAAGGTTGGTAAGAGGTGTATCCTCCCAGCCCTGCAGATAGGGACAGAGGATGTGAGTTAGCCCTTACAAAGGGAAATTGGCTGAATAAAAGCCATTGTTTAATTTCCCCAAATATTCTCCCTGGTCGTACCTCTGCATATGTCTCTTACATTAAACCATAACACCGTTTAGGAAAGCTTCTCAACATTAAAACACACATAATCCCATTATATACTTACATTCATATAGTATATGTGTTGCACATAATTTGCACATATGACCAAAATCACAAAAGGGTACTAAGCTTTGGCTCGCCTTTGATCTCATTTAATTGAATAGGAATAAAGGTGTGCAAAAACTTCGGACCCTTTTATGGATCTTGCCCTCATTTTTAGATTTATTCTGGCACAGTTTTGTAAAGATGCCATTTGTGTTCTCAAAATATAGGCCCATCTCACAACTCCTAGTGTAAGCGCCAGCCTCAGAGGGAGAACTTTGACAGCTGGATACTTCTCAGAGAGAGCTAGAGGAGTCCTTTACTTTAAATTTAATGGAGGTGAAACTCCCAGCTTTGTCTCAAGTTGTGGTTACTGTTACTGCTCTAGCTCCTTTGGCCACTGCAGCGCCATTTGTGTCTCCTGTTTCAGTTTTGACTCCAGTTCCAGTTGTGGCTCCTGTTCCGGATGTGGCTCCTGTTCCGGATGTGGCTCCTGTTCTGGATGTGGTTCCAGCTCCAGTTGTGGCTCTTGTTCCTGTTGTGGTTTCAGTTCCAGTTCTGCTTCCAGCTCCAGTTTTGGCTCCTATTATAGCTCTTATACCAAATCCTGTTGTGGCTCCTGCTGCTGTGGTATCTGCTGCTGTGGCACCTCCTCCTGAACATAATCTAGCTGTGGCTTATGCTGTGGAAGATGCTCTTGATGCTGCTGCAATCCTGCAGTATCACAGCAGTTGCTAGCAGTCCATCGCCAGCAAAGTCGCTACACACATTATCTAATTTAAGATGGCTGGAGACACCATTGGGAGTCTATAGCAGTCATCAAAGGGATTGGGCAAAACATACAGTCAGTTGGAAACCAATTAATTAATGTTATCCAATAGGCCATCTGGGCGCTCTGGTCACCGTCTAGTCTTACCACTCTGACTGTCACACAGTCAGTAATATATCTACACCCGCAGATGAGCCAATCTCACCCACACCTGAGCCTCTATTGCAACGTAGCTGGCATCGCCAGCATGGAGGTCATGTCTTTACTCCTCGCACAAGCAAATGAATACGACATTCTAAAAAATATGTTATTCTGTTCTTTTTCCAACGTTGGAATTTTTTTCTTGTTATATTCTTCTATTGTTTTAGTGTTATTTGGCACAAAAATAAAGCAAACCTCTGATTTAAAAACATAGTTTCCTGTATTTTTTGCTTTGTTTAAAACACAATTAAGGTGTCAGGAATTTTTGTTGGGGGTACGCACATGTAAATAGATTCTCAATAGAACTTATGATGCTTTCTGTGGATTTAATACTGAAAAGATTACAGTAGAGTTTGTATTAAAAAAAAGCCTAGAAAGAAGGTACGGACACTATACACATGATCGGTTTATTATACATTATTTTCTTTTGGTATCCTTTTTTAAAACACGAAAGTTTTTTTTTTAGGGGAGTATAACAGTATAAAAATTATTGTAAATGATGCTTATCAAAACAAGCTAGTGTGGTGATCAGTGATGTTGGAACGGGGAAACACTGCCTTTATTATGAGATACCTCTTTAATAGTATTATAACATGATGTTACACATCATGTGACGCTATCTGAAGAGTGTGGATGTGAGTACAGACAGTCCTCGGTTATCCGACACAATGCGTTACTCAAAATGGCGTTGGATAGCGAAACGTTGTAAAGCGAAACACGTTTTCCCATAGGAACACTGTTTAAATGAAAGGTTCCGTTCCTGAAGGCATTTTTAATGCTAAAATACACAAAATATTTTATGCAGACAAGAAGATATGCAGCACACACATAAATTATATAGTGCATATACTGTATTATATATATATAACATAATATATAATATAATATAAAAATATAATATATTATATAGTATAATATATATATATATATTATATACACATAAACAACTTTGTAAGAGCGTTGGATAAGCCGTTTTGGCGTTGTAAAAATGAACATAGGTATACATTGCACAGCGTTGGATAAGCCATTCGTTGTAAAGCGAAGCGTTGTAAAACGAGGACTGCCTGTAGTGGCAAATTTAGCCATGATTTAACAAAAGTAATGTTAACTCATTCTGTTAAGTATAATGTAGCTCTGTGCATATTCATTGTTTGTGAGAACACCTCTTTTGCATATCACTAGCACAAACGTCTGTTAGATTAACGCAAGCGTTAGTTCCGGCTGAAAACAGCACTTGGTGCAATGTTATGGAGCTTTGAAAATCCCTGTTAGCACTTAATGAGCTGTTTACTGATCTTAACGTCTCGTTAAAATGTCACCAACAGAGATTTGTGATTCTGCCCCAAAGTTCCTTCAAGACTTTGGCTGTTTCCTGCTTTAAATATGTTTGAAACTGTAACATATTATAGGCTAAAGCAGTAAAATTCCGGGCATTACTGAAATCCCTGCTCTCAGACATATAGGGGGAGTGCAGGCATCTCTGTTCCTCTCCTCTCACAGCACATGCAGGCTCTCTCTCACAGCACATGCAGACTCTCTCTCTCACAGCACATGCAGGCTCTCTCTCACAGCACATGCAGGCTCTCTCTCTCAGCACATGCAGGCTCTCTCTCACAGCACATGCAGGCTCTCTCACAGCACATGCAGGCTCTCTCACAGCACATGCAGGCTCTCTCTCACAGCTGCTAGTGCTGTGAGAAGCTGGCGGGTCCCTAATAGTAACTTTGTTACTTGCAACAAAGTAATATTCTTCCACAACTTGTATAGCCTCTGCTAAGGTAATTTGTATCTGTTTATTTTTTATTTTTTTTAGTTTGTAGTTAAAATCACTGCCCCCCAACTTCTCTTCCCATTCTCCCCTTCACCCACCTCTTCCCCTTCCCTCTTCCCCCCCCCCACTTCTCATCCCTTTCTCGCCCTCAACACCTCACTCCCCCCTCACCACTCACTGCACCTCCCCCCCCTCACCCTCCTCTCCTCTCTCGCCCCCCTCACCTCCCCCTCTCTCCCACCACTCACCTCCCCCTCTCTCCACCCCTCATTTCCCAGGGACTATTTTTTATATATAAAATAAAAATAATAATGATTATTTACAGTCAATACTTACAGATTCATTTCATAAATAAAAAAAGGTAAATTTAATTTGACACAATTTCGCTAGTTAAGTTAGGGTTTATGAGTTGTATTTAAATGTAGGAATGTCCCTTCAACTCAGCGATAGACATGCTGAATTACACACATGCTGCTATTAAACAGAAATAATAAAACATGTGAAGCAAAATGTTCATGCAGACTGAGCATTCATTAAAGAGACACTTTCATTGTGAAATGATATTCTCCCAACTGGATCCACAATCATTTTTATAAAGAGATACTGATCTATTTTAAGCATTTAATTACTTTCTGAGCTCCCTACTGAATAAAGTATGAGAGGTGGCTTAATATGGAAAGATGTAATATCCTGCTATGCAAAATGTTTAAAATGAAATAATAACAGACATTCCTGCAATTACTCATCAGTGCCCTGGAAAGAGAACTGTGTGTACTATGAACATCCTGCTACTCTCAAAGAAAGAGAAAAGACTGACCAAATGTTTCCCTCATCAATGTCCATGTTGTTAATGGAAAATGTCCTTCCTGTTTTTCTTCCTTTCGGAGAGATTGAATTTTAGTGCATGTACACCTAGATACTGGCCTGGAATCATAAATACAGTTTCACATTTCTTTTATTTTTTTGATAGTTATGTTTGTATTCAGCCATTATGAAAACTTTGCAATTTACATAGATAATATCATTATAACGACCTTGTTTTTTTCAATCCAGCTTTCTGCCTCTGTGGTGCTAGATTTTATAGCATGTACGACTAGCAGGAGTTTACGTAATCTCATATCAACACACATCTTTACATTTTCAGGAAAAAAAGTTGGAGCAATATGTGATATGTTGTTCTGTTTCTCATAGTTTTTAATGTAAAATGTAATGTTTCATTTTTAAAAGTCGGTCAGACACAGAACTAAGGCCCAGATCCACACAGATCTGCTATTAACTTAATGATGCATTAACTTAAGGTAATGCCTCATTAAATGCTGATGGGTATCTCCAAAGCTCCATATGGCAGAGATTAGTGTAGTTTTTGTGAAGACAGGACGTTGCATTAGCTATAACAGACATTAGTGATAATCATATGCAAAGAGGCATTCCCCTTTAACGCTGCTATTTAACAATGCGCTAGTTAGGTCACATCTAAAGTTGGAGTTAATCATATTCGGGCCTGCAAGGTATATGAAACCTCAGAAGTCTGCAAAATGTTGCCTACTAATGTGACGTTACCTAATTGGGTAATGTCCGCAAGTTTTCATCAATTTAACCGGTTTCCTCAAAGCTAATGAAATGCAAAATCAAAAGTCATTGGCAAAACTAGCATAGTTACATTATTTGTATGAACCGGAATTATCGTTGCGCGTTAAACAATACACCACATGCGCATTGGAAAAAAATTAACATGCGTTACAATTAACGCACATGCATTCAACCCGTGTTAAGCATGTGCGTTGCCTAACATAACTCCCATGAACACGTGGCAATTTCAAATAAATACATACTGTAATACAAACTGAATTATGCAGCCATATCAGCAAGACCGGTGAAGTGGTGACAAGGTGGGGCAGGCATCTATCTGACTCTGCTGCTGGAACCAGTGCTCAAATTGCTGATGCTGCAAGAATTTGTAGTTTGAAGTTCACAGAGGAGGAACTTGAGGTTCTAATGGAGTGGTCCCTCCAAATTATTAGGGTCTTTGTGGTGATGCACCAGCACCACAGAGAAAGAAAGGATTTAGGGCAGAATCCTCACCCACTTAAATGCCCTGGAGATCACAGTCCACTGGGCTAACATGTTGAAGAAGCACTTGGCAGATACCAAGCGGATGCTATCTGACCATGCGGCCCATGCCACGAAGACAGAAGGTGGATCACCTGCTCACCTTCATCTCACCATTATGGAACATAATCTAGTTTCCTATATATTAGAGAAATGACATATGCATGATCTAAGAAGACAGTTGTGTCCTTGTGAATACAGTACACGAATTTTAGACCTAAATCATTGATTGAAACTCAAAAAAAGTTTCCAAAATGCTAGACTCTCCAACCCTAAATCAAAATAATGTCATCAATGAAATGGTCATAGTATACCAGGCCCGCCCCCAGCTCAGGATTAGCCCAGATTGATTTGAGCTCCCAAAACCTCATAAAGAGTTTAGCATAGCTGGGATTGAACCTGGGCCCATGGCCATTTCACAAATCTGATGATAAAAGAAACCATTAAATTAAAAGTAATTGTGAGATAAAATAAACCTAATAGAATCCAACAGAAATGCTTGTTGAATGTTAGGAAGTCTGACAGTCTCCAAAATATATTGATCAGCTGTAATACCTTCTCATGCTCAATACTCCTGAAGAGAGCTTGCACATCTATAGTAGCCCAACGATAGGTGGATTTCACCTAATCCTCGAGATGTATCATCAACATCTGAGAAACATTGTCTGACAATATGAGGTGCATATGTCATTCCCCTAATATATAAGAAACTAGATTGTGTAGTATTTATATTGTCAGTTTATACATTCCTACTATGTATCTTTTCATTCTATGATTAATAATTTTTAGCAGCCATATTATATCTGGCTTTTTCTCATTGGTAGCTTCATCTTGATTGCTCTAGTATTTTTGTGTATTCTCTTGTGCAATATTTTCTATAAGAGTGCACTTCAGACTTTATGTTCATTTCACCATTTCAGCAATATAAAGTTTATATTCTGTTGTCCTTGCATTGCAACATTCTGGTCAGTGTATTACCTAGTTATCATGTCTCACATTATCTTTGTTACGAATACCACATCAGCTTGTTATCTAATATGCAAATAAGGTATGTTTATTGCCATGTTGGTCTTTTAATAAGTTTCATAGGTTGTATTTACCATCTTGTTGTTTGCACCTTATACTCATTTGCATACTGATATCATTGGCTACCTGTCACTACTTAAGGAATGCACACATTGCAACTTCTATACCCCTGAGGAAGTCACATGACCTGTGACAAAACATGTCAGGACCGTCCCCTTTTCGTGTATGAGTCTGGTGGAAGTTTCAGCCTGTGTCTACCTTGTGGGAAGCAATACCATCTCCCCCTGCTGGCTCCTGCATCATCCCTACATCATTGTGAGCATTCAGGAATGCTTCATCTGCTGCAGGATTAACACCAGTGACTGCTTACTGATACAGATGTTATACAAAACGCGCAAAAGATACACTAAAATAATACAATTGATACAAACGTGATATAGAATCCTGTAGGGGATCAGCTCTCAAAAATTTCTCCCAGTCCGTTTGAATCAGATAGCAAAAAAGGAATGAGGCGCAAACCCACTCAGGAAAAACACTGTGACAAATAAATGAATGTGAACACACACCCTCCCAAACACACTATCTGTCCTTCCAAGTGCAGGAAAAAAACGCCAGATTAGATAGTGAGAAAAAAAAAAAAAAAGAAAGGACATAGTGTAATCCGTTTTAATGCCAACATGCATCAGAAAGCATGAATTGCACTTACAAAACAGGTGATAAATACGAGTGGTGGGTGTTGTTTTCACCAGGACACCCGCACCTCTCAATAACACGATCCAGGGCTCAGCTGCTCCCACAGCATACGGTAATGATATCCTCTTCTCAGCCAGCTGGAATATGGTATAGCGATAGTACCTGCTGGGTTGGGAGGCACTTGCGCACTGCATTCCCCCAAATCTCCAAACGATGCAGGTCCTTCGGAACTACTCACAGTGGCTTAACCACAATTATAGGCTAAAGCAGTAAAATTCAGGGTATTATTGAAAACCCTGCTCTCTGATTGGTTAAAATTACAGGCATTATCCACAGTAATTCCCTGAATTTCAGCAGTGTGCAAAATGCAGTTTTCAATCTGTTTATTTCCAGCCAATCAGCTTTCAGAACAGCTGAGACAGGGCAGGGGATTGGTTTGAATTAAGTAAAAACTCTGAGACATGGCAGGGGATTAGTCAAAAAGTATCAGCCACGGTTTGACTCCTCCCCCTCCCGAGCTGACAGAGATTTTCTGAGCAGATTCAGTTGAATTGGGGAGGGGGGGGGGGGGGGGAGAGAGAGACTGCAAAGAAGTAAGTGTGTTGTGTATAGAGGTGCAGTGTTGTGTGTGTGTGTGTGGAGGGGGGGAGGTATAGAGGTGCTGTGTTGTGTGTAGAGCTGGGGGGGAGAGTGCAAAGTTTAGTAAGTGGCTGCATTTTTTATTGTGGCTGCAGTGTGTGTGTGTTGTGCTGTTCTATGTGTAGCAGCAGTTTGTGTGAGTGTAGAGCTGATGTGTGTGTGTGTGTGTGTGTATAGAGCTACTGTGTGTGTGTGTGTCAGTAGCAGTGTTTATGGGTGTAGCATGTGTGTGTAGCAGCAGAGTTTGTGTGTGTGTAGAGCTGCTGCTGTGTGTGTAGAGGTGCTGTGTAGTGAGTGTAGAGGAGGTGCTGTGTTGTGTGTGGTGTGCTGTGTTGTGTGTGGTGTGCTGTTTTATGTGTGTGTGTGTGTGTGTAGCAGCAGCTTGTGTGTGAGCTGCTGCTGTGTGTGTGTGTGTGTACACAGAGGGGACGGCAGTGTGTGGATATAGATAGCTGCAGTGTAAGCGTATATAGAGGTGGTTTCATGTATTTACCATTTTATTTTAATAAAAAAATATATTTAACTATACAAAAGTGTCTATTATTTATGAAATAAGCCTACATTTAGCCTATAACAGTAATAATCCCCTCAGAACAGGACCTCGGGCCTTCAACTCTTCCAGCCAGGGCATTATTGGCCAGTAATGCCCTGTTCTTCAGGGATTATTACTTAAGTAGCAGAATCACACTGGAGGCAAACATTAACATGCATCAGCTGGTGGGATTCTAGTACGACATCGCTCTTGCCATAATACCCAGGGAATCTTTACAAATATACTGTATGCAGCACGCTGCAAGGGACAGCCACATCGATTTGTCCAGTTTATCTTCCATCATCACATGTCATTTGAACGTTAGAGTGAGTGGGCCAGACGTGAACTTTGATGGATCCCGAGATAAGACAATATAAAACAATTTGAGGCGTGCTATTTTAGATGAACTTGGGAAACAAAATTTAATACAGTGAAAGACACCATTACCATACTTTTATGACATCTGAAGACAGCTTGAGTAATCAGTGATTCAAACTGATGAAAAAATGATTTTTTTAAAATACATACAGTTTTTTTTAATAATAACAAGGCGGGGTGTGTGGAATTGGTTTGTCAGTGTTTAATCCTTGTTTTCATCCTTGATGTGCAGATTGATTCTGTAGGAAGAGTCAAACAACTTGCTCGTGTAGGAACCACATCCATCGACACAGAACATCATTTTTAGGTAATTAAGGTAATGTATGCATTCCATTCAATTTGCATATATCTGTACCATACATGTGCACAAATTCAATGGAATATCTATGAGTGTGCAGGCCCAGCAGTATACCGACACATCAGCACAATTTAATTAGTTAATAGGAGGAAGGGGTGGGTTACATTGAATTTTGGACAATTTAGGATAAAGACACACTAGCACTACTAGCAAAGTACTACGTGAGCCACAAAACTCTATTTGCAAGCAGCGGGTCGCCCACAGTCACAGGGCCACGGCATGCAAAGAAATTACGGCGGATTGCACTTGGTTTATCACGATGATAAAAACAGTAACTCACTGTAGAAATCTGCCTTGCGCTCCAGGTATAGATGGAATGATATAGCAGAGTTGATCCCAGGAGGATCAAAAAGAGCTCCCTCAAAAATAGAGCACTCAATGTTGGAGTACAATGAGTAGACTAACAGTGGTCTAACAGGTAAGTACTGTCGATAGGTCAAAATAAGCCTACCAGATGGAATGAAACAGGATTTGTGTGATCAGTATGAATCAGATGGGGGAGATTAATTGGGGAGCATAATCAAATAGGCGGCATCCAAGGGGAGGAGGTGGGGTAAAGAAAGGGGGCAGTGTAAGTCCTCTATATCTTCAGTTGAAACCCTCTTGTATCCTCCTCCCTCATGTTTCTAGCATCATGTTTTATTATGGTTCTTTTACTATAATCAGTACTTATTGTATTGTTTGATTGTACTATCAATTTCACCTGATTGTGTTTATTTTAATTAGTTAAAGTGTTTGAAGCCTTAAAACCCTTCCTTATCTATAGTACATATCTGTTTTTGGGATTTTTTTTTCTACACTGTTCTAGCCATAGATTCCTTTGTATTGCTGACCTGAAAGCTTTTCCTATGACATAAATTGTTGGTCCAAATAAAAAAGGTATCACCTAATACTGAATAACTCATTTATTCTGCACTATCTATCGCAACTGGACTAACACGGCTATTTCCGTTTTATATATATCTTTCATCACTTGCTTTCAGGAACCTTTTGACACCTCCAGCCATAGAACACATCCACACCGGGGGAAGGACCAGCACAGATCACATTCCAATAGACACTGTTTATAGTATAGCTTTTGCTTGCTTCATTCATTGTAACATCGCCGGAAGAAGAGATCAGTGTATCTCGAAAGCTCGCACAAATAAAAGCATTTCGTTAGCCACAGAACGGTATCATCTATTTATTTTTTGATTATTGAAGCTCAGCTAACACGGTACTGATACCTTTACATGTATATATATATATATATATATATATATATATATATATATATATATATATATATATTAGTCCCCTTGTCCCCTTTAGAAAGAAATGGGTTAGCTCCACCCTCTAGGGGGGAAAGGTTATAAATAATATAGTCAATCATTACTATTGAGGAAAAACTATCAGGGGGCAAGTCACCTGACAGAATCTTTTGATTCTAGTATGTTACACAAAGACCCTCCACCTCCCCTCCCCCCAGGGATAACCAGGCTCCAAAACAATAAATCACCCTGCGTCCATGGCCAGGACAGTCATGGAAAGTCTGGCCTAAAAGGGCAGGTCCCTTCAGCTGCAAAAAGGTACCCTAGTCCACCAGCACTCAAAGTCAGTCTTCTGTCCTCCTGGGGAGCCTATCCCAACATAAGTGTATGCCCCAGTCAACAATACAATGGCATTCTGTTGTCAGGTGAAATTACTACTGTTACTATATTTAGCAGGACAGTTCTGCTTTATTTTGAAGAAAAACGCATAGGTTCCTTTATTACACCAGTACAGCTTAGCCTAAATCCAAGATTAGAAGCTTGGGGTACTACTCAACAGGAGCGCTAATACCCTCATTTAGACTACATGTTGCGTCCAAGGTGGGGCTGGTAAAAAAGACCAAAGGAGAAACATGTTAATTGTTTTTATTAATTTTGAGTCTTTTTGGTACATATTTTATTGTTCTGCAAGAAGTAAGCCAGTTTCCATGTTATTTTCTGTCTTTCTGAGATTGTTTTGCTAAATATTTGTGCGACGTGATCGTGCTGATCGAATCCTAGAGAGTAGAGGTGGCCAAACAGGTGCCTCAACTTTGCCAGCAGGATCCCGCTGAGACCAGCAAATGAGGCAATCGCTGGGAGTCCTGACAGGGATCAAGTTGATGCTGGCGAGATTACCGGGAAGCTTCAGAGAAAGGAGTGCTTCGGATGTCATAGGAGCTACTATCTAAGAGCAGAGATTACAGAAAATTAACTGAAGCTCCTAAAGCTGCCTCTGTGGGGAAGGAAATCAGGCAGAGGTATCGATTACAGCCCACCTCTGGACTATGTTAGACAAAGGGTGATGGTTGACTCAGGAGGGCCTGGAGCTATGGAGGGCATCTCAGCAGTCCTTGCCCCCAAGCTTTTACTGTCACACCTAAGAGGAGATGAATGGCAAGATCAAAGCATACTGGGAGTAGTTGCCAGGTGAGTGTGCTAGGATATCCTGCAGCTAATGGAGGATGACTGTACCTCCTATATTCTCCCGGGTTGTCCATATTAACGAATTTGCCTAAGAACTCTCCAACCAAGCGGTAGGTCCTAAAGGTCTTGGTATCTGTCCCACCTACCTGATGAAGGCGGTGGAGTGAGACCAAATGGAATGGGCTAGGAACAGAGTCCTGGACATTATTGTAGCCACGAATGACGGCAGGGTCACCATGGTGCTAGACCCACATAACCAGGCCTGTTTAACAATCTGGACCAAGACTGGAGATTGGGCTGAAACATCTTTAAAAATTCGGCCCGGGGTTCACTAAATGCATCCTGGGTCCTCTTCTGCTGCACTGATAGCCAAAATTCTGTGATGACGATCATGTGACCAGGCAGGCACTAGGTTCAATTGGTTCACTGCTAGAGAGGGCATGGCTCAAAAAGGTGATGCTGTTTCAGAAGGGGAAGGGGATGTGACTTTGAAAATGGTTGCTATAGGAACAGAAATGCTTGTTACATTAGAATACATTAAACATGTCTTTAAAATTGTTTTTTTTTTAATGCTACAAGTATTTTCTCATAGTACAGAACTGATTTATTGAAAGAAAAAAAAGAACACATGTAGGATATTGCTTGAACTGCAGCTTTAAAGTCCATTAAGGTTAAAGCAGAGATTTACAGGTAATGTTACATTACTTAGGTTAAGCACCAAACCGAGCAATTTTGTAGCTCCCTTTTTTTGCAAGTCCCCTGAAAAAACTCAACCGATTTCAGAGTTTCTATTGGAGTGATGCCAAGACTAACATAACGTCACGTTATTGAAAGTAATTGCAATGTTATCATGGAGAAGAAGTGGCTCAGTGAGTAAAGACACTGACTGGCACTGAGTTCAATTCCTGGTGTCAGCTCCTTGTGACCTTGGGCAAGTCACTTTATCTCCATGTGCCTCAGGCACCAAAAACATAGATTGTAAGCTCCACAGGGCAGGGACTTGTGCCTGCAAAATGTCTCTGTAAAGTGCTACATAAAACTAGCAGCGCTATACAAGATCATATTATTATTATAAGGCAATGCTAATGAAAAATATTGAATCTAGCTTTGTAACCATCTATTGTCATCATAACTCCATGCCTAGGACGTACTTGAAAACGAGCAGTTACTCTCAATGTATTACTTCCCGGTAAAACATTTTTATGCATTTGTAATTAAATATAAATAAATGTTAACTCAGGGAACATAGCGTCTAATCTTGTTTCAATTAACGTTGCATTATGTTCCCTTACTTAATGGAGCTTTGTCAATCTAGATCTTAGTATTTTTATTTTCTGTAACACAGGTATAGTACTGTGCAGGAATAAAACGGTTCACATTGTTAAATATGCTTTTTTCTAATTGTTGTAGAAGCTGCTTTGGTGACTCCAAAAACACACCACCAAGTGTGACCAATTGTGACCAATAAAAGTGAGAATTAAAAAGGTTCCGTTCTCCTGTTCTCTTTTTGTGTGAAGTCATTGCACACAGAAAATAACGTCCATCTTATGAAAGGGTTAAAAAATGTGACGGGTGCAGGCTCATTATACAAGAGTTTGTGATTACCTCATCTGGGAAATATTTCTCTGCAGCAAGCAGCAAAGCTATTTCCTGATACCACCATTCACAATTGTGCCTGAAACCACATGACCTGCTCAGTACTTTGCAATACCATATAAGGTAATGGTGATCTTTTTGTGCATGTTTACCATTCTAGGAAAGGCAAATGCCAAGAAGTTGTCCCCATGGGCCTTTTACAGGCACTGCACATTTTTACAGCAGTTGAAGCAAAATTCCATGTGGTTGTAAATATTGACTCAGTATTATATGCTGCTTACTTCTGCTCAGCAAATAAAGCTGAAGATTAGTAAGCTTAGTAAATGTGATTTGCTTATGCTGTAGATCGTTGATAAGAGCTATTTCTTTTGTGAGCTACTGTAGTTTTGGGAACAAAACAGCCCATTCCTACCTGAATTACTTTTTATTTTATTTTTATATTTTGGCAGAATAGGAAGGGCAAAAGTTTGTTGAATTAAAAACACATCTGAACTAGCAATTCATTTATTTTAGCCCTACAGAAAATGTTTAGTTGCTTTCATCTCATTCCAACATTGGAGGAAATGCTAAGTATGAAACAAATATGTCTGTGGCTAATGCTACAGAGCCGACAGACATTTTTTAAATGTCATTATTTGATGTGTCAGAATGCATACAATGCACATTTTGAAAGCGCTAGTTGACTGATACACCATGCAATGCAAGCAGCCCCACCTTGTTGTGAGCAAAACATTTGTGTCAGCTACACAATAAATAATTGAATATTTAAGGCTAGTGACAGCATTCACATAATGTAGATGGGAGATATAAAAAGGCCACACGTACCAAACGTTCTTACTAAAATGTGTACTTGAAAGGGCCAAAGAAGCAGGTTATTATAATAATGAAAATTATTTACATACTTTAGGGTTCCATATGTTACAATTAATCTACGTCTACAATTAATTTGATGGACAAACACTTACACATTAATTTAAGCGGCTATTCTTCCCTCCCAGCTGCAACCAGTGGGGCATCAACTCATCTACAGTATCTATTTATCTTATACTATATTAGTGAAAGCACTGTATGTTTGCCTGCCTGCCTGCATGCATGCATGCCAGCCTGCCTGCCTGGATGTCCGGTGTCCCTAGGGGAAATCTCATTGGTCCCTTGGTCCGCCCCCGCACACCTCTCATTGGCCTGAGGCGGAGTGACGGGCCAAAGGACACACAGGGGGACACACACACAGGGACACACACACACAGGGACACACACTCTCCCCCGTCAGTTGGACCGCAGCTCACCTTCCACCCCCCCCCCCTCCTCTCCCGGTGCCCCTCCTCTCCCGGTGCCCCTCACTCTCCCGGTGCCCCTCACTCTCTCCCCCCTCCCCACCTCACCCAAATCCCCACGCTCCGCAACATCCCCAGCCGCACCATCACCCTCACCGTGCGCCGCGGAGGAAGCGCGGCCCTGCTGCTCAGCAGCAAACTCCAGGCTCTTCCCCCCTCACGGCGCGGCCCTCCTGCTCTCCCCCTCACGTGCGCCGCTACCGGAGAGGGGAAGCGGCGCGGGACTCCCCATCACGTGCGCCGATACCGGAGAGGGGAAGCGTCGCGGGACTCCCCATCACGTGCGCCGCTACTGGAGAGGGGAAGCGGCGCGGGACTCCCCATCACGTGCGCCGCTACCGGAGAGGGGAAGCGCGGCGCGGGACTCCCCCTCACGTGCGCCGCTACCGGAGAGGGGA
The DNA here is from genome assembly GCF_040206685.1 of Ascaphus truei. Classification (NCBI taxonomy): domain Eukaryota; kingdom Metazoa; phylum Chordata; class Amphibia; order Anura; family Ascaphidae; genus Ascaphus; species Ascaphus truei. Next base: position 433,076,678 of record NC_134484.1, on the reverse strand, counting down.
AGCGCGGCGCGGGACTCCCCCTCACGTGCGCCGCTACCGGAGAGGGGAAGCGCGGCGCGGGACTCCCCATCACGTGTGACGCTACCGGAGAGGGGAAGCGCGGCGCGGGACACCTGCCACTCTTGCCCCCCCCCAGCTTCCCGAACTCACCTCCTGCCCCAGCCAGATGCCACGGGGTCAAGGTAAGTCACACACCGTCTCCCACCCACGCACCCACCCAGTCACTTTCACCCACTCAGTCACCCACTCAGTCACTCACTCAGTCACCCACCCACTCAGTCACCCACCCACTCAGTCACCCACCCACTCAGTCACCCACCCACCCACTCACTTAGTCACCCAAAAAATCACTTAGTCACCCACCCACTCACTCAGTCACCCACCCACTCAGTCACCCACCCACTCACTCAGTCACCCACCCACTCACTCAGTCACCCACTCAGTCACCCACCCACACACCCACCCAGTCACCCACTCAGTCACCCACACACCCACCCAGTCACCCACCCAGTCACTTTCACCCAGTCACCCACTTTCACCCAGTCACCCACCCACCCACTCAGTCACCCACCCACTCAGTCACCCACTCACTCAGTCACCCACTCACTCAGTCACCCACTCAGTCACCCACCCACACACCCACCCAGTCACCCACCCAGTCACCCACTTTCACCCAGTCACCCACCCACTCAGTCACCCACCCACTCAGTCACCCACCCATTCAGTCACCCAGTCACCCATTCAGTCAGTCACCCATTCAGTCAGTCACCCAGTCACCCACCCATTCAGTCAGTCAGTCACCCACTCACCCACCCAGTCACCCACTCACCCACCCAGTCAGTCACCCACTCACCCACCCAGTCAGTCACCCACTCACCCACCCAGTCAGTCACCCACTCACCCACCCAGTCAGTCACCCACTCACCCACCCAGTCAGTCACCCACTCACCCACCCAGTCACCCACTCACCCACCCAGTCAGTCACTCACCCACCCAGTCAGTCACCCACCCACCCAGTCACCCATTCACCCACCCAGTCAGTCTCCCACTCACCCACCCAGTCAGTCTCCCACTCACCCACCCAGTCAGTCTCCCACTCACCCACCCACCGACCCAACTCACCCACCCAACCACCGACCCAAAGTCACCCACTGACCCAAAGTCACCCACCCACTGACCCAAAGTCAAACCGACCCAAAGTCACCCACCCACCGACCCAAAGTCACACACCCACCGACCCAAAGTCACACACCCACCGACCCAAAGTCAAACCGACCCAAAGTCACCCACCCACCGACCCAAAGTCACCCACCCACCGACCCAAAGTCAAACCGACCCAAAGTCACCCACCCACTCAGTCACCCACCCACTCAGTCAAGTGTCACACACCCACCCAGTCACCCACACACTCAGTCAACTCAGTCACCCACCTAGCTGTCAAGGGGGGGGGGGAAGCCTAACCCTGTCGTACGCCCCCCCAAAATTATATCCCGGGCAACGCCGGGTCTCTCAGCTAGTTTATATATAAAAAAAAATTACCAGGAAGTAATACAATGAGAGTTACTTCTCATTTTCAAGTATGAAGTGCAGATAAGAAGATTAACCTTAAGGTTTTCTGGCTACCAGTCTGCCCTCGCTGGCAGTAAGCCCTGGTAAGAGCAGGCCTGCCAGTAGTAATCATGGATTTTCCTCACTCCCTACAGTACTCTTGAGTGACAGGGGGACGAGGTGGAACTAGGCCTGAGCATATCCAATCCTGGCTGTACTTAAGGTTGATTGCCGCCCAATTCAGTAGTGCCTCCCCCCACTTGAGAGAGGCAGGCACACAGCAAGGAGCCTAAGCATTGGGCCTTCTCTGTTCCTCTTCCCCTCTGGGGAGAGTGAGTGTGAACCTAACCTCTGCCTCCGCTAGAGGGGCAAGGACAGCTGTGGGGACCCTTGACCCGTAGTGATTATCCAGGGACAATCCTACAGCTGGGTAGCCAACTCAGAGACTGTAATTGGGCAGGCCACTGCTGTGTTGTGAATGCTGACACAATAAAGCCGTTCCTGTTTATGTACCTCCAACCTGGTATGTGATCTTACTGGGAGGAGAGGGTGTATTTCTACTGTAGGAGATTGCCTCCATTCATCTGGAGCCTACGGCAGATTGAGGCGCTGCACTGCTAAAGAACCATGTGGGGTATGTACCCAAGAAACCTGTCCTGTGTCCCTACAACCATTGGCAGATATCTCAGCCCTCCTGCTTACCAACAGGTAGCATGCTCTACACATGAAGTAATGGCCCAATGTCCCACAGGGTGGGGGAAACACATTTGGAGGCGCTGCTGAGATACTGCTCAACAGGACAGTTTTCAGCGACGCAAGGCTGGAAGTAACAAGGTACGCTTCCAGAGCAAGGGCTGAAACTGAAGGAGGGAGGCTAGGTGTAGCGTCCGGGGGACCGTCCCCAGTCACGGAACTATGCTTAGACTGCCCTATTGGATGAATGGTCTGGAGACAAAAGGCTATTGCTGTTCTAAGTCCACCTGCGACTGATGATGTTCAGGGTGTCTGGAGGGGATCTAGTTGCCGATGGCCAGGATCACCTGAAGGAGACTGGGGGATCAGGGCAGATGGGGTGGCATTAGGTACTGCTAGGGAGTGTCTCAGGAGGGGTGCCTGACGTACTAGTTGCCGAGACCCCTCTGCTGGATGAGCGCCCAGAGTACTAGTAGCCGTAGCCAAACTGTGGAACCACAGAGTGCTTGTGATGGACTGTGAACGAGTGCAGCGTAGTGGAAAGAGCTTTGCTAGCCTGGGGTATAACCTTCTCTCAGTAGACCACCAACCATGTGCTGTGGAGGCCTACGAGGAACGGATTCCTGTCGGAATCACGACTCCCGCGGGGTCAGAGAAAGAACTGTTCTCAAAATGGAGGTTCCCCTGCCCGGGAACGCCCTACGTGAGTGGTACTATCTAAAATAAAATGGCAGTTCCCCCGAGAATTTGGAACCGCGTGTACATTTTGCAGGACAGTTGAACTCTTTATTCATGCAAAGTTCAGCAAGGGTCTGGCGTGAAAGCCGGGACCCCACCCAAGCAATGTGACCGGCTCAGCCAGGAGCCAAAGTCACGCCCTGTTCCTGAGTGCCCCTCCCCTAGTCTCCACCAGAGGGAGGAGGCACGGTAACAGCCAATGCCGAACGATTCCAAGGACAAAGGAGGAGCCGGATGTGGCCGACCGCACCTTCAGTTCTTCGGAGCCTGACAAGAGAGAGTAGCTATACTGTTAGTACTCTTGTGCCCGGGCCTACAAAGAGACTTAACCATGTCCAGCGAGCTGAAGTTCACATAGTACCGTCTGCCAGGAGGTCTCCTGGTAGTGAAGCTGGAAGGGAAGAGGTACCTGAGATGCCTCTGCCCCAAGTGCGATTTTCTAGGCGGCGACCTGGTTTGGGGTGCCAAGTGTGCCCAATGCGGAGCCAGATTCCTAAAGACCACGCTGCTGCGGCCTACGATGTTCGCAGACATAATGCGCCAATCCTAAAATGTAGGCGGTTGATGCTGCTGCTACATCATCTACCTCAACTATGGAAGTTCCTGAGGGCCTGTGTGCCCAAGAGGATATTCCAGGGGGTTAGTGCACCGCGATGATCGCAGAACGAGCTGAGATGGTTCTAGACCCGGTCCCCGCATAGGAACCAGAATCAGTGAATCAGAATCAGTGAATCGGAACCAACGTCAGAGCAACCGGGTAAGGTGACTACATGGGGTGACGAGGAACCGCTGTTGCAAGAGGTGCAGGTGCCAGAACAGGCCCTGCTGATTGCCCCTGATGACTCAGAAATGATCCGGTGCCTCTCCCCTACGGATGTGTCCCTAACTTTGTCCAGTATCAGTAGCTGTCGGTCGTCCATGGTGTTTCGACTGATACTGGATGCCCAGACTGAGGTGACAGACGACCCGACCCTTCTAAGCAGTTCTGACCGACGACTAAGTCTGACCCCGATGACGGCGACCATGAGACCTGAGAAGCGGGGGAGCATCCCATTCGTGGAGGTGCCCAGCGACCTAACAGGGATTCAACAGCGCCCATGGAGACTTCCGGTGTGGAGGTACCTTCCGGTGTTGAGGCGCACATGGAAACAGAGGATGATGATGACGAAGACACGCCCGTCCAAAGACCAGATGTCGACGCACTGCCGGTGCGGAACCTGGAGCTGTACCAGGATCTCGAGATACCAGCCAGTGATGATGTCACTCCAAGAGTGACCGTTGGGGCAGATGAAGGACAGTCGATTCTCGGTCCGGTGAGTACCGCTCCACCTCTCATAAAAGGGCTGCCTTTATGAACTCCCTTCAGGAACACTTAGCCTACAAGAAAGCTCAGCCTCCCGTGTGCCCTGAGGTACACATCCCCGATTTGTTTGACCTGGTCTCTGGACTATTTCATGGCCCATAGGACTATGCCCAAGATCGTGAAAGAGCCTCACGTAGTCAGCGTGGCGCTGGTTTCTAGTCAGGGTGGGTCCAATGTTAAGGACTCTGACCGAGACTTTAAGGCCCCATACCCATCGACTAGTGCCACTCCTTCCGTGAGCTCTACAGTAAAGAGTGTATTTACTGACCGTCGTCAAACTGGTATTCCACCAGGAGAAGCAGAGCGAGCTTCTCGGGAATACTATTCTAAAAAGAGGGCTCAGTGGGCTGCACAGACACTGAAACCTTCCGGTGACTGGAAAGATTGGGTCTGTGGTGAAAAGTATCCTATTGATGATGAAGATGATGACGTGACATGTTGTGTTACTTCTGGGGGTAGTTATTATGCAATGTCTGTAACCGCTGATATGTCAGGTTTTTCGTCCCACACTACTTCTGGGGTGGGATCTGTTAAAGAGGCACCTACTAAGCCCTTGCCCTGGTTGCACCCTAGCTTTCAGGGGTATGTGCCATATATGCACCACACTCGATTCCTACTAGAAGTAGGTGATGTGGTGGATTATTGGTGGGAAGAAGGGGAGTTCAGCCCTGAAGAGACCGCTAAAGCTATGAGGCGTAGGGAGTACGAAATCAGAATAGGGATAGTGCAGCACAAGGGGGTAATCTTTATGTATTGCAAGCCACCCGTACAAGAGCCTTTATACTGGGTCCTGCCAGGTCAGGCTGAAGGTTGCAAGCTAACAAAAATAATCAGAGCTGAAAGACACGTAGTGCAGTGATACAGGCAGTCTAATGGTTTTGAGTACCCATATGTGCCAGAGCCTATCATGCGGGAGATTGATGAGTCCCGCAAAAAATGGCTGATTGAGGTGACCAGGGCCTCCGTAATTACGCATAGTAGGAGCACATTTCATCATGAGGAGGAAAGGGTGGCCTACCCAGTAAATGTGTGGAAGGTAGGGAGATCCATCTACATGGACTGGGTGGAATACGTGTCTGAGCGGCACCCTAAGGCCTCGGCCAAGCTCCCCGCTGGCGTGCTGTGGCGCGCTGAGGCTCAGGGAAAGCGGGTGCTTTCCCTGGCCTTGCGGGTGCTTTCCCTGCGTGCCGTCAGGGGGCGGGCCGGGGGCGGGCCAGTGACGTCACGGAGTTGGTTCGCCCTCGATGGGCGAACCGCTCACGTGACTGGCCCTGCGCTCCGGCAAGCGGGGAAATTTTACATTTCCCTAAGACCCAACTAAAGCTGCTATAATTGCGGCTGTACGGGCTAAGTGCTGAGCGGTAGCGCGCCTCAGCGCGCCTCCGCCAGCAAGCAAGTACCTTGGCCGAGGCCTAAGAGGGTGTTTTCAGTAACAGTGCCCGACAGTACTTGGGCACTAGTCAGCAAACCAGACCCTGAGCATTATTATTGAATAATAGGTTCTCTATGTTGGGAGGGACCTGGGTTAATTACGGAATGCTGAGACTAATATGTTAGGTACTGTGTATGCAGATAGTATGTATCATGTAACTGTTATGACTGTCATACTACTGTTACCTATTAATTTCTCCTGTTATGTTAGGTTACACATCTGAAGGATGTATCCGCAAATTTTGCTCCCAGTGCGGACATGGGAGTTCCACCAGAGGGAGAGTGTAGCCAGAACAGGTTTTCTGGCTACCAGTCTGCCCTCACTGGCAATAAGCCCTGGTAAGAGCAGGCCTGCCAGTAGTAATCATGGGTTTTCCCCACTCCCTGCGGTACTCTTGAGTGACAGGGGGGGAGGTAGTACTAGGCCTGAGCATATCCAATCCTGGATCAGACCATGTGCCCCCCTCCTGGCTGTACTTAAGGATGATTGCCGCCCAAAATTCAGTAGTGCCGCTCTTCACTTGAGAGAGGCAGGTCACACAGCAAGGAGCGTAAGCATTTGGGCCTTCTCTGTTCATATATATATGAAGGAAAAGAGAGAAATCAGTGCCAAATATCTCAGCGAGAAAATTGTGAAGCTAATACTTAATCAAACCACTTCAATGTGATGTGTATATTCATGTGATTAAAACTCAAGATAAAGAATGTGTAAATGTATGTGTCAAATATAAGAACAAAATGATATTCTAAATAGTGAAACAATAATAAATATATACTTAAGTGAACATGTTTTGACACTACCCACAATCAATAACATATAAAGTGTTGAAAGGATAAAACAAAGTGACATATATAATGTGCAACAAAGAAAAACAGTTACTCGGCCTCAAATAAAAGATGAGAGTCCAAAGCAATAAACATCCAAATAATAATTAAATTCAACCCAAATTCACAAGAATGGGGACAAGGCAGATTCTTCATTGGACCAACCAACTCCACAAGCTGTGCAGTCCAGGTAGGTGGTAATTAAAGCAGATTTTGAACCGGATCAAGTGCTGCTACGCTGTTCGACGTTCAGAGTTGTAAAACTGCCAGACTTCTGTGATCCGGTTCACCTCCTCAGGGGTCACAACAGACAACACCAAGCTAGCAACACTCTGACTGGGACTGGCCCCAGTGCGACTTCAGCAGGGCAGCCTACAAGTTTCGTCCTCACAAGGACAGCCCGGGTTAATAAACAGTATATATAATTTTTCAATATATATTTTTGGATAAGTTTAATACCTCTTTCATAGATAGAATTTTTGTATTGTTGAATTTGTTTTGATTATTGTCAATGTTTTGTATCTTTGTATAATTGACCCAATAATCAGATTGCAGTAGTGGATAATATATATATAGTGTCACATTCTTTGTGAAACGTGTACGGATTGTTTCTGAGATGTTGCTATTTCAACGTTTTGAGTTTGGATTGCTGAGGCTGTGGTGGTGATTGCTTATAAATGCCATTGTACACACGGGACTCCCGGTTTCTGTCTGTTTTATCCCAAGTTTTAATACTAAATTGTACGTGTGGATATTGTGGAAATGCAATCAATTCAGGAATGACACTGTGGCTTTTGTTTCAATGAACCGAAAAACTTGTTTGATGCACTGCGCTAATTTTGCTCCAAAATACCATCATATTGACCAAACTTGTTACTCCAGTTTCTTACATAATTTTTAAGTAATAAACCTAATAAACCTAATGTCGCCACTTACCTGACAGATTTTTCGGCGACTAAAAGAAGAAAAGGGATAAACAGAGGCACACAACACTGCCTAACTCCTCCTTTTGACACATAAAAAAAAAGCTGATACATATGTAACGGCTGGACCCCCCTTGTCTGACCCACCCAATCTCACATTGGCCCGTGTGGTCTAACCGGTCCCCATTACAAGGTCGTGTGTGGTGGTGCACCTGAAAGTAACAGGACTCCTGAGTCTCCCGCTTGGTGTTATAAGAGGATATCATCAGGACAGGTAGCTGAGGTAGTGGTTACGAGTCCAACTTACTTTTTGTGCAGCGCCTCCACCTCATCAGGATCTATGCTTCCGCAGGGAGATTGTCCTGGTGAGGAACACCTTCTCGGTGGTGACTGCCACTGCAGAGTAATCTCACACTCACACAGCGGGAATATCTTTGAACACGACATCTTTATTGTAGGTTGGGATGTAGCAGACTGCCCCATGCAGCTGCTGGCTCTAGCCGCACATCTTTCCGTGCTGTCCCTTTGCCAGGTACGCCCTCCTGTATTGAAGTGGGATTCCCTTTCTCCTAGGGAGATCACCACTGCGCCAGGTCCCTGGACACAGTGTGGCTTAGACAGACTTGATTGGTCACTCTGCTACCGCTAGTTACAGCACTAGGGTCACAAAAGTATTCCTCCAATCCTTTATGCCGTAGCATACATTTTACCAGCTGCTTCACACAACTGCTGGCTAACCCCTTGCAACTGACAGTGCTGTGCCCTTTATACCTCAGGGGGCAGGCGCATCTCTGATGTCACTATCCAGGGACTCAGAGCATACAGCCACTCCCTTCCTTACACAGGGCACCACACCAGGGTGTGAGGGAAAACCTCCATAACTACTGTTGGCAGGCCTGTACTTACCAGGACTTACTGCCAACAGGGAAGATGTACGCAGTCATTATTATGCATGGCTACATACTCCCCCTGGTTAATACCCACCGTCCCGGCTGGGACCTAAATTTGGTGTACCTTGCGCCAGGAAACACTGCAAAAGTACACACAAATAACATGGCAAACATCATCACATTAACATAATAATGCAAGCCCATCTCACTCACTGACCAGCAGGGAGCGCTAACGAAAAAGCAGACCACTCTAATTTGGCACTCAATAGTAATGTCGAGGATCTGGCTTCTTCACCTCCCGCCCCGCGGCATCATGCACAGTCACACTGTATTCCCGTGGTATCCCTCGCTCATTGCAATACACCACTTTGTGCATGTACACACTGCGTCCTATCTTCCAGACCCACATAAGTTGAGCTACCCTCTGCTCGGCCTGAATTCCTTTAATGGCTCCCCCTTTTTCTACGATATAGTGCTGGATATCGTTTTTAAGCCATCTCTCCCTATTCTCCTCTATCTCTCTCATTAGAGGTTCCGGAACATACGGGTAATCAAGCCCATGCGACCTTCTGTATTTTGCCGCAATAGCCCGTTCAGCTCGGCAAGCCCTGGTCAACTTACTTTCACCAGCCGCCCCGGGCAGCACCCATGACAGGGGCTCATCGGTCTCTACCGGGTCATCCAACCCTGCGGACCCCTTTGGGATAATAAGGCCTGCCTGGATGCGATCCCACCTTACCCTTAGGGCCCTAAGGTATGCCTCGTCATCAAAGTCACCGGCAGCCCACCAGTGATCAACCACCCCCTCCCTTTCTAGGATAAATCGGGTGCGGTCGAACCAAGCAACATACCCCTCGTACAACGGGGCCCACCACCTAGTCTCCTTCCGTTCTTCGGAGCTAGGTTCTATAGACTCCTCTATCGACTCCTCATCAGGCCCACCCGAAGATACCCCGGACGTACCCTCAGATCGCTCAACAACTCCTTTGTACAGTGCGGTGTTTCTAACGGTAATGCTTAGCACACTAGGGCAATCACTGGATACCGACACTTGTCGGGACATCCTCCCTCCTCCCTCCGACCCATCATCCGAAGTTCCCCAGTCCAGGCTTCCAGTCCGATCCTCGGAAGGACCCCGTGACTCCCCGGACAACCCTAAGCTAGAACTGGACCCGAATGAAATAGTGACGGGGACAGGGGCTTTAGCTAGGGCCTTGGGGCTAAGCTTGGGTGTTGACGGGGTTTGGGGACGGGACCGAACCGTAGGTATAGGCAGGGTTACGACCTGCTCCCCAGCAATACCTGTCTCGGCTTCGGCACAAAGTCTCTCTTTCTCACCGGCAGTTGGGCTCTTCACTCTCCGACTCGAGCGCCCATTCCGTCTGGCAGTAGGTGAACGACTTCCGCTGCTCGACCGCAGAGGCGCGATCATCTCCCACTCGATGCCGCTCTGGTCATCCGGAATCACCTCCGCACACGCACGTGCTGCGACGCCATCTTGGGTTGGATCCCCAATCGGGATCTCTTCCTCCACGAGGACATCCGGCAACGCCCGTCTGCTGCGCGATCCAGTCTGGCTCTGGACTCGCTCTTCTTTCTCCTCCACCCCCTGGGTCTGCGACAGGCACTGTGTCATCTTAGTACCTCGCAGGGTCGGGGTGGATCGACCTCCTTCCGATCCACTAGTCACCACGGCAGTGGGACTCCGGCGATCGGGTGGTCGCTGTACTGGAGACACTCTGCTCCGCGTCTCTACACCACGGGGAATGGCATCTCTCCATGGCGTACCAATAGTATGATAGTCTCTCTTTATGACCATCTTACTCGACAGCCTAGCACACTCCTCGTCCGAGGATTCTAACTTGCCATTCGGCCGAGGCATCCCAGTAGGGGACCGGCGATTGGCTCCTCGGTGATCACCTCTCCGATGGCTGGGCCTCTCCGTCGGGAGCACCGAACCTGACTCTGACTCCGCGGGACCTGCACTCTCATTCCATAGTGCTCCCGGCTGTTCGTCGATCGGCATCGGGACATTTCCTACTACTCCCACAGCTTGTACCGGTACAAAAGTGGTCATGGGCCACATGTACTGCAGTCCACAGTGGGGGCATCGGGCCTCGCTGCCCACGGCTCCGCCCGGCAGTCTGCACTGCAGGCAAAGACACGCCACAGTCTCCACACCCTCTACCCGGATGATCAGGAAGCCTCCTGGAGCCGAGTAGGGATGAGTAGAGATCGACGGACTCTGGTCCACTTTATAAGCAACTGCAGCCATATTCACCAGCGGAGGCACTCGTTTCAGAGGTCTGTACTGGTCAATGGCTCTTCGCAACTGAAGGGCAGGGGCGGGTTTGGCAACCCCTCCTCCTTCTTTCTCCATCGATATCCGGTGGAACTGCAAACCACTCCCCCTGGTTGAAACTAGGGGGATGTCTCGTAGACTTGTAGGCTGACCCAGCACTGGGGCTGAGTGAGTCATAGTCCATGAGGGCGCAGCTCCAGCTTTCGCGCCAAACTCCCCATCGGGGTGGAGTTTTCTCGTTGGCGCCAATCCTGGCCAACAATTAGCAAACTGCAAAGTTGCAAGATTTTCTGCAGCATGCCCACACGGTGTCCCGGGAACGCGGGAACCGCCATCTTGGTAAATATTGTCCTTTTTCCCATTGGAGGTAGCGTCTGGCTGTTTGTTAATTGGGGTATAACAAAGTCCATTTCGTTCCTCCCATCGGATAACACTGTCATGCTCATTATTCTCAGGGGTATCATCCCAAGAACAAAAACATGATAAACACGGCGCAGCCACGGCTTTCACGCCATTCCACAACAAACTCACAAAAGTCTCTTCTGTAGCTTGTTCTTCACCCACGCACAGTTCATATGCGTGTTCTTCCTCTGACCGCAATCCTGGACCTTCTACTCTATGCAGATCCTCCATTCTTGCGGTTCTCTCTCCCCGCCATCCTGGACCTTCTACTCTGTGCAGATCCTCCATTCTGACGGTTCTCTCTCCCTGCCATCCTGGACCTTCTGCTCTGTGCAGATCCTCCATTCTGACAGGTCTCTCTTGATCGTTGAACACGGGGTTCTTGTACATGGAGCTCCGCTCTGCGGGGCAGCTACCACATCCGTACAATAAACATGCCTTGTGCACCACCTTGTGTACCTAACGTAGATCTGACTCGTGTTTGCACTACCTCAGGCTAGGCTCACTCTTTCTGTGTCTACTGTAACACGTTCCTCCAGTCTGTGCTCCTTGGTAAATGATCTGGAATGGAGACTAGAGTACTCTGGCTCTTCCATGCAGTACTTTGGGCGTCGACCTACTTTTGGCTAGCCTAGTGCGGACCCTTCCAGAATTCCTGCCCTAAGTTACCAGTTTACCCCTTCAGGCGTCCCCCGCTAGCGCTACCTCAAGGCGACTAGAACAGCAATAGCCTCCCGCTCCAGACTCACTAACCCCTAGCAGGATCCCAAGGCGTCTTTGCGGCATGCAGCTCCAGCATCTCCCCGACTACCCCTGGTTCCGTCCCACGCAGCACAAACTGGCATCAGACACTCTCTCTGTTTCCTAGCGTGTGCCTAGCAAAAGCCTGTCCTGTTAACAGGTATCTCAGCAGCGCCTCCAAATGTAACGGCTGGACCCCCCTTGTCTGACCCACCAAATCTCACATTGGCCCGTGTGGTCTAACCGGTCCCCATTACAAGGTCGTGTGTGGTGGTGCACCTGCAAGTAACAGGACTCCTGAGTCTCCCGCTTGGTGTTATAAGAGGATATCATCAGGACAGGTAGCTGAGGCAGTGGTTACGAGTCCAACTTACTTTTTGTGCAGCACCTCCACCTCATCAGGATCTATGCTTCCGCAGGGAGATTGTCCTGGTGAGGAACTCCTTCTCGGTGGTGACTGCCACTGCAGAGTAATCTCACACTCACACAGCGGGAATATCTTTGAACACGACATCTTTATTGTAGGTTGGGATGTAGCAGACTGCCCCATGCAGCTGCCGGCTCTAGCCGCACATCTTTCCGTGCTGTCCCTTTGCCAGGTACGCCCTCCCGTATTGAAGTGGGATTCCCTTTCTCCTAGGGAGATCACCACTGCGCCAGGTCCCTGGACACAGTGTGGCTTAGACAGACTTGATTGGTCACTCTGCTACCGCTAGTTACAGCACTAGGGTCACAAAAGTATTCCTCCAATCCTTTATGCCGTAGCATACATTTTACCAGCTGCTTCACACAACTGCTGGCTAACCCCTTGCAACTGACAGTGCTGTGCCCTTTATACCTCAGGGGGCAGGCGCATCTCTGATGTCACTATCCAGGGACTCAGAGCATACAGCCACTCCCTTCCTTACACAGGGCACCACACCAGGGTGTGAGGGAAAACCTCCATAACTACTGTTGGCAGGCCTGTACTTACCAGGACTTACTGCCAACAGGGAAGATGTACGCAGTCATTATTATGCATGGCTACACATATGGTAATTAAAACTGGGGCAAAGTTCTTGATACACTGGTGCAAAGAAGTGTACCACAACAATTACTCCATTTGTTCCCATTTCACTCCACAATTGTCCAAGTACAAACGCCCCACTAATTAAAATATTAACTTGTGCTAAAAAATGGCTAAATAGAAAGTCTCACTGGAATCATGATTAAATAAAGGTATAGCAAAAAGTTGGAAATTTGCTTGACCACACAGGGGAAAACTATGTTGGGTTAACTTTCCCTGTGGCCAGGACTGATGGTTAAAACTGACAATTGCAATTCCTGGATGCGAGGGAAGCAGTTATGAGCAGTTGCATCATGCAGTCACTGCGGCTGCCCATGGCTGTCACCTTCCCCAGAGCTAAGAGAAGAGCAGAGCTACATCTGTATCTTCTTTCAACCTTCCGAGCATGAGATCTTTGATAAATTCTCATCTGTACGGCTCCAAGCTTCTAATCTTGGTGGAAGACTTCACAATTGCTAAGCATTTCTACCTGTCAACCATAATACATTCTCCAGTATTAGTATGTAGGTAACATGAGTAAAGGATAACAATCATAGAACAATGATTAAACACTATAATTAGAGATGTGCAAATGTTTTGCCGATATTTGACTTTGCAGCAAATATGGCGTTTTTCACACGCGCAAATATTTGTGGTATGATTTTTTTTTAAATGGACCTTTGCCTACCTTAGTTCGAATGTATGCAATACAAATCAGCCAGTATTCACATATTCAATTTGCCCTGCAGGTAACATTCGATTCATCCAGAATTTGCAGACGCTGAAATATGGGTTGAGGGAGAGAGGATATGAAGTTTTATAATAAAACATATTTACAGAGCTATAGTACAACTTGACTAATACAAACAAAACCCTTTAGTATTAGCAGTAGTCTAAACACACTTAAGGTTTAAATAGCTGCTTTCCTGTCATTAAGCAACTAATCTATTAAATGGGTTAAATTACACATTTCATGCAATTGTTTTTAGCACATCAACTACATTATGAGCTTCAAATAGCACTTTGAATATTTTAAACCAATAGGTACTGTTATAAATGTAAGACCCTTTTATAATTTGAATAATTCATTGCATGATCACTCGTAAAACCAACAATGTCAAGCTGATTAATTATTTACAAAATAACTACTAGTAAATATTTTCCATTTTAAATACTCATTAAATTTGACCTGCCGGTGAGTCTACCCTACAGCTGAGTATTTCACAGCAGAGGTCATTTCAATGCTTCTTTGCAAATGCTGCATTATTACTTACAGGAAAGATGTACTTATAATGGCATTACCAATTTGTAACTATGAGAAACTTTTATTACAACATGTAAATCATGTGCGTTAAATTGAATTTATGGCCTCGGGAACTCGGTGGCATTTTAGTAACACAGAAACGGTGGATGTGAAGTCGTAATTCAAGGCTGCAATAATAGTCTCTGCAAACGGTGTGTTCATATGGACATGGTTATGTACATAGAGATCACATGTTCAATTATTAAGAAACATGTTCTTTAAAGGAGCCTCCCTCCTAAATTCAGACTAAACTGAAGACCGTGTTTAATAGATTAAAGTGCAAATTTATTAATAAGTACTATTCAATAAGACCTTTTTTGGTGCTGGAAGACATCATATGGCCAGTTACTTGAAAAAGTATGTTTTGCATTGGAATGATTACTGTGACAAAAAATATATAGATACCGTAAGAAGCTGCATATCATACTCAAAGTACTTAGCTTCATCACCTCAAATGATAAAGTAATCTCCGCTGTAATTGGCATCCTCTTTAAATTGTTATATTTTGAGCAATCTCCAAGAGGCTATGGTTCATTTTCATTAATACTAACTTCTCCACATTTTGAGGCAAGAGCCTGCGACACTCACTAACAATGCTGCCAGCAGAATTCAACTCTGGAAAGAGTATTCCACATAGTAATTTTTTAGCCCAGCACGTACGGTGTAAGGACCGTCCCTGATGTTAAGGTACTTTTATCTTTATGTAACGGGTAGTCCCCCACCCAATCGCATATAGAGTGTATGTGAGGGGGAACCTATATGTTACCAGGTGTGGTGCGTTATACCTGTCAGGCTCACAGGAGGCCTGAGCCTCCGCTAGTGAGAGCCTGGTGTGATTCTCTGGAACGTTTCTTCAGTCAGCGCCTCCACCTGTGTAGGATTCTAGGAGTGTAGAATGCTCCCTACACAGGACCACATATAGTAACCACATACACAGGAGTATAAGTATAACCGTTTACTATATGCAGCATCAACATAACACAATACACGTGCATTAACCATATGCTATCAACTCAATAACTGTACCACTCTGTACTAAAGTCCCAAATGTCATCCACTCCCACTTAGGAGTGTATACCATGTGCCCACCACCGTGTACCCCCAAACCGTGTTGTAACAGGGGACTTATCCCTGTTCACAAATGTGCCTCTAATCCAGCAGTATGGTGGTTAACTGCTGGTAGGCAATTAACTAACACCACCTGTCTGATTAGATTGCTTAGAAAAGCCTGTCTTTTGAGACAGGAAGTGAGACTCCTTAGCTCACACCTGAGCTGAACTTTGGAGACAGAGCAGAGATTCCTTAGTCCACAATGGGGCTGAACCAAGGAAGGACAGATGTCTTGAGCGACAAGCTGACCACAAGACAAAGGGGACAAGATTCTAAACTTGGAGCCTGACATTTTCTGTGCACACAAGGGTGCGGTTCCAGGAGAGCAGAGAAACTTCCCCTATAGCAGCCCAGCTAACAGATAAGACTTTTTTTGTATAAGACTATTATCTATGTCTGTGTATTGATAAATGTCTCCATGATTTGGGGCCGGTAAATTGCTTAGCTAACCAACCCAGTCAGAGAGGGCTGAGCTACATGTATAGATAGTCTCCAAAGCAGAGATAGGGGTTTTTGGTTGGCTCACTATTTCGCGTATGTTGATTTTTTTTGCTGTTTAATGCGACAGGCACAATAAAGCCTTGTTATAATTTCACCTTACAACAGTCTCCATTGTGTACCTCTGCACATGTCCTCCTTCACGTGTCCACAGTATAACCCTTGTCCCGTGGTCAGCGCTGCCACTATGTGTGAGTACTCTGTTGGTGCACTTTATAACGATACCTGCCCAGTGCGGCGGCACCTGGGCTTAAAAGGATCTTCACAAAGGATCCGGCGATCTCCTGCACGACGTCCGGGTTTCGCCCTCGTGGTGATCCGTCAGGGGCGATCCCACCCTGGAGATAGTCTTGCTCTTTGGAGCGTAGGCTTGAGCCCAAGTCTCTTCTTGGGGAGTGCAGCGTCCGCTGTGTCCCTAACTAACACTGGTACTAATGTGGCAAGGTCCCTAACCTAGGGCCTGTCCCTGTAGCACCACAAGCTGTAAGGGGCTCAGGACCTAACTGGGGCCTTGTGGGCTGCTGGCCTGATGCAGTGGGTCAAAGACCCCTGCACTCACCTCTTTCCCCTAGCTCTTCCTGGTCCTTAATGATCTGTGTCCCGCTCGCATGAAATGTATCAACACCCTGCAAGCAGGGAGCTCCTCCAGCCCTATTGGCTCCCTGGCCTCATTGGGCCGCTCCTGAGGCTCATGGGACTTGTAGTCCCGTTCAAGAGCCTTCCCTGGTAGGCTACGGTTCGCACGCATACCACTGCGCATGCGCGAACTCCTCAGGGCCGCCGGGACTTACTGCGCATGCGCGAACTCCCTGCTCGGGAGTCGCCGGGGACCTCCGAGCGCCAGAACACTCCCTGCACTCGGTCCCCACCTTCCAGACATGCCGGCGGGTCTGTCGCTGACTCCAGGCAGCGGAGGAGAGGGAGGGGGTCGCGGAGCAGAGGGGGGAACCTGGCTACATCCTCCCCCTCCCCAATGGCCTCGCTTGGGACACAACTTAAACAACTATAACAGAAGTTATATAATAAAAATGCATCTCAACACAAATACAATTTATCACCTCAATTGACTTTAAACGATATTGCACAGTTCTGTGAGCATCACAATTACAGACTGTATTTTGCTACGAGACCACTGCTGAGCCTCATAGTGGGGTGCCCCAACTTGATCATAGGTTACCCGATTTGGAGGGTACCTGACTCTTTGGCTCCTTCGGTGCTGTTCTTCAGCAACTCTCTCGGGGGAGTAAGAAGTACAGTCCTGAGGCTCAGCCTCTTCCCTTGAGGGGGAAAATGTCTCTAGATAGTCTCTCTTTGGCACAAAGCACGGATTTTGTGGATCCAAAGGCTGGCCCGCTGGAGCCACCTTAGTAGGCATTGGCCTACGGGGCCCTTTACCCATAGCTCCTCCGGGAGATGCCCCTCCAGTGAGAGGATCCCTTTGAGAGGGTCCTTCCATAGGATCTTCATGAGTTTCAGAGTTGGTACTGTCGCGGCCGAGTTTATTCTAACATTTACCCGGTCTCGGCCGTGACAGATACCGGGCGCGCGCTGCATTCTCCCGCGAACGCGCCGGAGCCTCGGAGGATCGGTCCTCCGATCGGGGCTTCCCCCTCCCCTCTCCGGGTCTGCCGGGTCCCCCGAAGCCCCCCACCGCCATCCCCCACATAGCGGGACACCAGGGCTCCCTTCAATGAAGCGTGACCACGCATCGGTGACGCGCGGCACGCCGAGGGGATTCAACACGAAAGCCGGGAAATCTCGCGGCTTGCAGCTCTAGCCGTATTCGAATAAAGTGTGCCGCCTCTGTATGATCATGTACAGTATCTTCACCAATCCCTGAGGAATCGGACTCACCGTTCAGCGGTGTGGCCAGTATTTCTGCTTCCTCATCCCCCACTTGTGAGATGGGTAGAAGATGATTACGATGCCATACCTTTACCCGGCCTTCAGTGTCTTTGATGCGATAGACCGGGAGGCCAGGCATCTGAGATTCTACCTCATATACACCGTCTCTCCATCGGTCAGCCAATTTATGTTTTCCGGGGACTCCCAGATTGCAAAGCAACACAGCATCTCCAGGAAGATGCTCCCGATATTTGACCTTATGGTCGTATCGCCTTTTATTGTCAGCATTCAGCTTAGCTGTAGACTTCTCAGCCTGTTGGTAAGCCTGTTGCAAGCTGTCTTTAAGTCTTTGCACATATATTGAAATGGGTAGCATTATGTATCCCATCCGTCGAGACTCGAAGGCGTACATCTACTGGCAGTCTCGCCTCTCGTCCGAACATGAGGAAGTATGGGGAGAATCCAGTTGACTCATGGCGGGTACAATTGTACATGTGAACCAGGGTCTCCACGTGTCGACTCCATTCAGTCTTCTGAGCACCCTTTAGAGTTCCGAGCATGTCCTGTATTGTCCGATTAAATCGTTCTGGCAAAGCGTCTCCTTTGGGATGGTACGGGGTCGTTCGTGATTTAGCAATGTTCAGCATTTTGAGCAATTCTCGGATCAGAGTGCTCTCAAAATCTCGACCTTGGTCTGAGTGAAGTCGGTTTGGAAGACCGTAGTGAATGAAGTACTTCTCCCATAGCACTTTTGTCACTGTGATAGCTTTCTGGTCTTTAGTGGGGAAGGCCTGGGCATACCGGGTGTGATGGTCCGTGATGACCAGCACGTTGCAATTTCCTCGGCTATCAGGCTCAATGCACATAAAGTCCATACACACAAGGTCCATTGGACCAGAACTTTTCAGATGGCCCATGAGCGCCGCTCTGGTTGGCAGTATCTTGCGTTGTATACACCGCGAACAACGGCGACAGTGGTGTTCTATGGCTTCTTGCATCTTGGGCCAGAAAAAGCGGTTTCGGACCAACCCAAATGTCTTCTCCACACTGAGATGTCCATGCTCATCATGTAGGGACTTTAACACCATGAACTGCAAGTTCCTAGGGAGGACTAGTTGTCGTCTGTCCGGGTGATTGTGATATTGCACCACCCGATAGAGTAAACAGTTATCGATTTCAAATTTGTCCGCCTCCCTAATGAGCAAGGCAACAAGTCTCCTGGAGCATCCTTCAGTAGGGCTGGGTCCTTCTTTTCAACGGCTTGCCTAATAATACTAATTACAGGATCTCGTATTTGGTAGTCTACCAGATCTTTCCACGTAGCACTTTGTCGTGGGTTATGTTCATCCCCTTTGGATCGCAGTAGGCAGCTGGGACAGCCTGCGACTGACATCCCAAGGAGTCCGCAACCCGTAATTCTGAGAAGGCCACTTGATCATCGATGATGGCAGCGGTGCTACACATAGCTCGCACCCCTGGTCCTGGGATTTCTTCCCACTCATCATCATCTGGAATAGCACTTAGTCCCGGTCATCGGGATAGAGCATCAGCTCCGACATTCAAAGGCCCCGGCTTATACTTCAGAGTATACTTCACTTCACTGTAAATAATAAATAAGCTAACCAACCTAAAAACAAATATTATAGGTGGTGCACCAGGAGCAATTAAGGCTAATAACCAAAAAGGAAATACAGAATCCAAAAAGACGGAGACTGCAGAAACTCCAAAAACAGGGCACTCAAGGTAGGTATTGAATGATATAAAATTAATTATTTTTTGTTAGACCCATGATCGAAAAATAGACAAAACAGTACTAAAAACAATTAAAAAAACGCATAGAATCTACTCCAGATCACAAAATATAAACCTTTGCGATTGTAGCAAGCAAAGAAAATAATTTGCGAACAAATAGCAAATAACAATAATCAAGAATGTATGTGCTGCATGTGTGGATGAACCCGGTGTAAGCAGCGTTCACATAAAAACAGGAGGGGTAAATGAAACCTCTCCCGGATTAAGGGATAATTGTCCAGCTAGAAGAATGTCCGTCAGATGGAATGATAGTAAGCAAACAATGGTGAAACATTAAGCAACTTGAACTGGATGTAATGCTAGCAAATGAATCAGACACATGAAATAGCAGAATCATCATAAATATTGAAATTGCATGTGATACTAATATCAAAATAGTAAAAAGCACATGCCAATGCTAAGGATGGTCACTAAGATGAAAATAAAAAAAAGGATTCCATATGTCCCGTATTATATGAGCATGGCAAAGAAGCCAAAAAACAAAGCTATAATGATAAGAAGCCTTGATCCGGATACATCAAAGACAAAATTTTCACACCGGCCAGAGTAACTAAAATATTGGCAAGTAGAGATACACATGCAAATAAGCACCATAGGCGAGCAGAGGTGCTGGATCAGCAAATGAACCTAAGTGCCAGGGGAAGAGAACCCCGGTTGTAACAAAGTAGTTGCAGGTAAGACAACACATAGTATACTCAAGCGATAGAAGGTATCATGCTGCCAGAAAAATATGCCGTTAGTATCCATGGCCCGATCCGTGCTTCTTGGCCCGCTCCATACTCTGCTATGGATTCAACTAATGCATCAGCTGCTTATTTCGGGAAACCGGGATACCGGAAATCCAGTGGATCCACTGCACACACCGTTAGCTGCTTACTATTAATCTGGATTTAGAGAGGGAGGCGCTCAATGTGGCATTTTACCAACAGGCTTTCGTCGTGATCCAGTACCTCTGCTCGTCTACAGTGCTTGTTTACATATGTAGCTCTACTTGCCAATATTTTGGTTACTCTGGCCAGTGTGCATATTTTGTGTTTGATGTATCAGGATCAAGGCTTCTTATCATTATCGCTTTGTTTTTTGGCTCCACAGACTGACTGTGCAGTGTAGCATGATATCACAGATTTTTAGGAACTTTGATTGGAAAAAGTCGATTGAGGAATAAGGGTCTGGTATCATATTGATTCTGAACCAAGGACAGTTGATAACGTCAGCAAGAAATAGTTGAAGGTTAAAATGTCTAAATGTTCTATTGAAAATAACTTTAGGGCTAGATTTTAATAGTTTTATTTTATGTACACACTACAATGATTACGTGATCACTGAAAAGGTCAGGCAATATACCAAAGGTTTGGATTCTATTGGTACAGGAGGTTAGGATCCAATCTATCAGTGAGTGGTTACAGGATTTTAAATTTGGACGAGTAGGTTGAGCAATTAGTTGTTTTAAATTTAGTAATTTGAAATGTGCACAGATTGTTATTTTTAGGGTCAAGCCAATGGAGGTTGAAGTCACCAAGAATCTATAGCTCACTATTTCTATTCAAAGAATCAATATTGTCAAGAAAATTGGACACATCCGATAAGGAATGTAGTGGTGCCTTGGGTGGTGGTAGATGCCAATAATAACAATACTGTATGCTTAGAAAAGGACAGTCAATCTTGCCAACTAAATATTTAAATGCGGGTGGGTTATGGGGGTTATTTAAAAACAAAAATGACAAGAAATCCTCAATATAAAACACCACCCATCCTCCTCTCTTTGACCAATCCTTCCTTAAGTTTGAGGTACCTTGAAGAGAAATACATGTTTCAAGAGTTTTGTGACTTAGCCATGTTTTAGTAACAACTATGTCTTATGGCTTATAAAGGAAGGACTACGTCCTAAATTCATTTAGTTTGGACAGTAAGCTACGGAAATTGATATGGAAGACAGATAGTCCTTTTGGGAATTTAAAAGGGATATTTTCTGTGCAGTGGAAGTTAGTGAAAAAGGGAAGGCTGGGGTTAGTTCAATATTACCTGCCAATGCTAGTAACAAAAAAGATTACAAATGTAAATAATTGTTTGCGGGTTGCAGAAGAATGGTGCTTGCAATGGCTGTTTTATTTATTGGTGCTAGGTGAACTGTATTTCAGAGTGTGCCACCAACATTGAGTAGGTAATGCAAAGCTTTTGAGTTAGCCAGGGTGTTTGATTACATATGTAAAGAATTTAAGTTCCACCCGCTCAACCAGGCGGTATTTAAGGTGCACTGGGGTAATAGGTGCTTAATAGCAAGACCTAAGAGAAAATATGTTTCTCTATTGTCTTGCTGTATGATTACATAGGCTGAGCTCACAGATGAAGAGTTATTTAACTGGGGAAGAGTAAGATGATTAAGTAAAGTTACAGCAGTGAAGAGAATTGTAGTCAGTAACATTATGTATGTATGTATGTATGTATGTCTTTATTTGTATAGCGCCATAAAATGTACATAGCGCTTCACAGTAGTAATACATGTCATATAAATAGCAAATATAAATAACACATCATGGGAATAAGTGCTTCAGACATACTGTAAAAGTAACATTAAGGAAGGAGTCCCTGCTCCGAGGAGCTTACAATCTAATTGGTAGGTAGGGAGAACGTACAGAGACAGTAGGAGGGAATACTAGTAAGTGCGTCTGCAGGAGGCCAAGCTTTGTGTCATGTGTCCATGATTATCCAGTGCTACTCATATGCTTCTTTAAGCAGATGTGTCTTAAGGTGGGTCTTAAAGGTGGATAGCGAGGGGGCTAGTCGGGTATTGAGGGGAAGAGCATTCCAGAGGTGTGGGGCAGAAAGTGAGAAAGGTTTAAGGCGGGAGAGAGCTTTAGATACAAAGGGGGTAGAAAGAAGACATCCTTGAGAAGAACGCAAGAGTCGTGATGGTGCATAGCGAGAAATTAGGGCTGAGATGTAATGAGGGGCAGAAGAATGTAAAGCTTTAAAAGTGAGCAGTAGAATTGAGTGTGAGATACGCGATTTAATCGGAAGCCAGGAGAGTGATTTCAGCAGGGGAGACGCTGAGACAGATTTAGGAAAGAGTAGAGTGATTCTGGCAGCAGTGTTTAGGATAGATTGTAGGGGAGACAGGTGAGAGGTAGGAAGGCCGGACAGCAGGAGGTTGCAGTAATCGAGACGTGAGAGAATGAGGGCCTGAGTCAGAGTTTTAGCAGTTGAGTAACAGAGGAAAGGGCGTATCTTTGTGATATTGCGGAGGAAGCATTATAAGCATTATAAGCATAAGATATGAACTTACAACAGTAGTGTTGTAAAAAGTAAAATACAATAACAAGCAATACATTTTTGGGCAAATGGCTGTTTTTAATTAATTGTTAGGTTTTGTATTTCTGTTTATTGTTTAGAGTTAATTGTTATGTATTTGTAGGGCTTGTTTTTATTGAATTTGTGGCTTGTTTAGGCTTTGATTTCTTTTATTGTTGTGTTGTTTAGGTGTTTGATTTCTTTTATTAATATGGTGTTTAGGTGCTTGAGTATTTGTTATTGTTGTGTCTTTTTGCTAATGTTATTTTTTTTAGGTTGCCCATTGACTGCTATAGTGGCTAATCATACCCATATTATATGGGCATGATGGAACACTGTGCCAATCAATGGGTAGAGGCCACCATGGTGGATAGCGGGGGAGGGGGTTTAACCCCTTAATTACTTTAGCGGTTACTAACCACGAAGGTGATTATATGGTTAGGGGCCATTAGATTATATTGGGTGAAGTGGGTGAAGGTGGCATTTGCCCGAGGTGTGTGTTTATGCCTACCGGGTGGGTAGCGGGAGGGGTTAACCCTTTCATTACCTTAGTGCTAAGGTAATGAAGGGGTTAACTCCTCCCACAAATCCCCCGCAAGCCCTAAACACCCACCGCGGGCCAAATACCACCTCCACCCTCTTCCCACAATAAAAAGGGCACTGGTAATTAACCCCTCCATTGCCTTAGTGGTTAGCCGCTAAGGCAATGAAGCTGCCTGTAAATTTATTTTTTTTGCATTGGATAGAATCCGGGTGTCTCTTCAACTGATATTAATGTTTATCAGCTCCGGAGTCTCCTGGCTTCAATCCGATACATGAAAAATGCATTTTTATTATTATTTTTAAGTCCTGCTCTCAGATCCCATCTCGCCACTAGGGCTGGCGAGATGAAATCTTTCAATTCCAGAGCTCTGATAATCTCATCGGAGCTACTACGGTAGAATAGCAGAATTTTATTGAAATGGAGCTATTTGGATTTTTGCACATTCCGCTCGATGTGTTTGAGCAGGAGCGAGAAATCTTGAAAAAATGCCTTTCCTGTACGATTTGGCCAACACATCGAAGCTTTCGGAATAACTACCTTGCAAATTATTGCTAGAACTGCTCAAAATCCTCGATGAGTTGGTTATTGAAGCTATTGGAATAGGCCCCATTGAGTTTGTATAATATTTATCAATTCATAACCTTTTATCTTTTCTGCAAACTATTTTCAACCAAACGAATGTCTAATATCAATGTAAAAATGTCCCATTGAGTGCTACTGTAAATATAGTAAAACAATCACATATATAAACATAAAATGAAATGATAAATTACATTCTGACATAAAATAATCCACAAAACAATTCAACAAAAAGAAGTCACATCAATTATTATTTCCCCCACACTACAATAAAAACATTGACATATCATTCAATAAAATTGCTTCCCTCATCAATAACATCAATAATAAACATCATTAGATTCAATTGCTTCCCTCAGCATTAACATAAAAAATATGCAAACCATTAAATAAAGTTGCTTCCCTCAGCAATAAAAAAATAAATAAAATAATAATAATAGAATAGCTTTACTCATGCCAAATCATTATAATCATTTTTTCAATAATATATATGTAACGGTCAGACACCCCCCCCAATCTCACATTGGCCCCTGTGGTCTACTGGCCCCCATTACATGTCTGTGTATGTTGTGGTGCACCTGCTGGCTTCCAGGTCTCCTGAGTCTCCCGCTGGTTGGTATAGGGGAATATCACCATGACAGGCGTCTGAGGTAGTGTGTTCTGAGCCCTACTCACATTCGATGCAACGCCTCCACCCCATCAGGATCTCTGCGGCCAAAGGGGAATGTATCTGATGGAGAACTCCTCTGTGGTACCTCCTTCTGCAGAATGACTCCACACTCACACAGAAGGGATGTAGTGAATAAGAGCATCTTTATTTGCATCTTTCCGGGCAGACTGCCCCTCATCGCGGTCGTGCTAGCTGCTCATCCTGTTGGAGTACATCCCTCTCAGAAGGTTCCTCCTCTCTCAATAGAGTTGGCTCACCTCTCCCCTAAAGGAGATCACCATCTGTGTCAGGTCCCTGAGCACAGTGTGTAGTCAGCTAGCAATTGAATCTGCCAGCCTTGAACTGCTGCAGACTCTCCTTCCACTTAGACTCAACAACCTTGAACCACCCTGGTTAACACACTAACTTTAGGCAGTGCTGTGTCTTATATAGACTCAGAAAACAGACACACCTCTGTGTCACTAACAGTGGACACAGAGCATGGTGTCACTTCCCTTGTTACATATGAAACCTCACCAGGATGTGAGGGCAAACCTCCATGATTGTTGCTGGCAACCCTGCATACTTACCAGGTTTACTGCCAGCATGAGAAAGAGCTGTATACCATTTTTAGATATGGCTACAATCTCCACGTGGTGAAACCCAACGACCCGGCTGGGATCTAAATTTGTGGAACCTTCTTCCAGGTAGCACTGCAACAGACAACATAACAACATCTTTTCATGAAAATACATTATTACACACCTCATTGTTTCTACATACAGTAAACATAATTGCACACAGTACATGCTGACCAGCAGACTGCACTGCTCCTAAGGAGAATCCACATTAATAATAGTGCCTAGGGTCTGGCATCTTTTATCGTCACACTGTAGGCTCTAGGTGGCCCATTTTTTGGCCTGTACTCCATCCTATTCATGAAAATGTTGCGCCCAACACTCCACACTCTCACAAGATGGGAGCTCCTCAGTTTTAAATCCTGCATAGCCACTTGATTTGTCATAATGTATTCTTCCACAGTCTCCCTCAACCATGCCTCCCTATTATCCTCAATCTCCTGCATTAAGGGTTCAGGCAAATAGGGGTACACTAGGCCATGGGATTTTTTGTACTTGGTTACAATGGCTCTTTGTTGCCAGCCCTGCCTGGCAGTAACCACGATAATGGCTCATCAGGATCGACTAGATCTCGAAATATAGATGACCCTCGGGGAGTAATTACCCCTGTTTGGATATCATGCCACCGTATTCGGAGCTCCTCTAAGCGCTCTTCCTCAGAGAACTCTCCTATCTCCCACCAGTAGTCCACTACTCCATCCCTCTTTAATATGAACCGAGTACGGTCGATCCAGGCATCATATCCCTCAAACGTGGGCGCCCACCACCTGGTTTCCTTCTCCTGTACCCTCTCTGCTACGGCTACTGTAGGCTCACTCTCTTCCGGTTCTCCCCCTGAAGAGATTACGGATGTCCCTGTAGACCTGGAATTTGACCCTAGGCGCTTAGGTCTACACCTGACATTCACAGTACAGTTACTATCACTAGTACATGATGACACGTTGCGCACAGACATTTCCCTCCCCGATCCCTCATCAGAGGTGAAACAGTCCCCCCAGTCCAAATTCGAACCAGTCCGTTCATCGGATGTGTCCCGTGACTCCCCAGACAACCCTTGGCTCGACTGGGACCCTGAGGAGGAGGTGACAGGGGCAGGAATTTTAACTAAGGCTGGGAGCTGAGCATAGGGTAAGGCCAGAGGCTGATGCGGCACAATGATCCGCAGCTTCTCGCTACATCGGCCGGTGCCATCGGGTTGGGGTACCGGCTCACCCATCTCCTGTTTCCCAGGCTTCCACAGGGCCTGCCAGCTTTTGCTCTTTACTGCTCCAGCCGATTGAATACAGCACGGCGGTCGCGAGGGCGCAGCCATCTTCCATCCAGTTCCGCAGTGTCCGCCGGACGTGACGTCATCTATCTTGCGGGACTCCCCGCCGCCATCTTGGGTTGGGCTCCCCACCGGAACCTCTTCTTCCACAACGACGTCCGCCGCCGGAAGTGAAGGTTCAGCTTGGAGCTCCGCCTGGGCCTGGGCTAGGCCTTCCGTCTTTGGCGCTACCGACGCCTGTGGAGGGTAAGGGTGTATCTCACCGCTCCGTCGGCTGTCGATGGGGCCTCCTCCGCCTTCCGCGCTGGAAGTCACCACTGCCGTGGAACTCCTCCGCTCTGGTTGCCTCCGCACAGGTGATCTCGGCACCTCAAGACTCCGCTCCGCTGCTTTGCAGGTAAGGCCTGGTTCTTTTACAGCGCCGCTGTAGTGGTCCGCCGGTAGGCGCATCACCACCGATGTCGGGCTTGCTTGTTCTTCATCCGAAGATGCAGACTCCGACTCAGGTAGTGGCACTCCCGCAGGGGACCAACAGCGAGGTTCCAGGTTCTCACTGCGGTAGCAGGCCCCTGTCTCTTTAGGCTCTGTTGCGATCATTAACAGCGATCCCCATTCTCTGGGATCAGCTTGCTCTTCTTTGACTTTGGGCGAGGCTTCAGCCGTCAGCTTGGCTGTCTCCGCTCCCGCCTCCACGGTATACCCCGGCACAAAGGGCTGCATGGCCCACAGATAATGGATGCCACATTGGGGACACCTTGCCGTGGTACTGGCTTCTCCACCCGGCAATCAATACTGCATGCACAGGCATCGTATAGTCTCGGTGTCACCCGTCTTGATCACCAGGAAGCCTCCTGGCAATGAGTAGGGGTGTGCTGAGATGTCCATCTCTTTTTCGCTTGAAACGCTGGTTACAGGGGACACTTTGCACAGTGGTCTTGCCTGTTCACCAGTTCCTCGCAACTGAAGGGCAGGGGTCGTTCCTTTAACTCCTCCCTCAGCTAGCTCCGCTCTCATTTGGCAAAGGTAGAGACCCCTCCCCCTGGTGGATATTAGGGGAGGGTCCCACAGATTCACTGGGTGACCCAACACTGGCTCTGAGCCTGTCACAGTCCAGGAGGGCGTGGCCACAGATTTCGCGCCATACCCCCCAGCAGGGTGGGGTTCTCATTTTGGCGCCAATCCCGGGCAACTTTCTGCAACCTTAGCATTTGCAGAATTCTCTGCACTCGGCCCACGCGGTCTCCCAGGGAAGCGGGAACCACCATCTTGGTTTGCACCGCCATTCACTATAGCAATTGAGGTAGATTTTTGTCTTGGGATCAACGTCTGACAATCAGGTTCTCCATCCACACCGCACATAACAACAATATCCTCAACACTGTCCTCCAGGGTAGCACCCGGGGATCCTAGGCAGGACAAAAACGGCGCGGCCACAGCTTTCGCGCCACTCCACAACAGACTTGCAAAAGTTCCTCCTTCTGCAGCTCTCTCTTCTGTGGTATATACACCACTTGCACTCCCTTCATCAGCCGTGGTCCGCCATCTTGGATTCTCTGCACCACGCGGAACTTCACTTCTTTTGGTCGCCATTTTTACTCTGTAATTTCTATTATCACACATGGTGCTCCTCTCTGTGGGGCAGATGCCATTTCGATGCAATAAAGAATGCCACGATGCACCACCTACATATATCTAATGTACGTTTGACTCATGTTGCACTACCTCAGGCTAGGCTCACTCTCTCTGTGTATGCTGTGTCCACCTTCCTCCAGTCTGCGCTCTGCGGTAAGTGTCCTGGCTCCTGGCTAGAGTACTCTGGCTTCTCCCATGCAGTACTAGGGCGTCTACATACTGTTGGCTACCTCTAGTGCAAGTCCTCTCTAGAATTCCTGACCCACGTTAACCAGGCTATTCTCATGAGCATGGCATCCCACAACTAGCTGCCTCAAGGTGACTTGGACAGCTATAGCCCTGTCTCCAGACCCACTTTACTCCGCTCAGGATCCTAGGTTGTGCTTTGCGAGCTGACAATTCCATCACACTCCTGACTACCCCTAGGCTCCGTCCCCATACACAGCACTGACGGGCAGCATACACTCTCTCTGTTTCCTAGTGTGCCTAGCAAAAGCCTGTCCTGTTGATACAGATCTCAGCAGCGCCTCCAAATGTGTAATGGTCAGACACCCCCCCAATCTCACATTGGCCCCTGTGGTCTACTGGCCCCCATTACATGTCTGTGTATGTTGTGGTGCATCTGCTGGCTTAGAGGACTCCTGAGTCTCCCGCTGGTTGATATAGGGGAATATCACCATGACAGGCGTCTGAGGTAGTGTGTTCTGAGCCCTACTCACATTCGATGCAGCGCCTCCACCCCATCTGGATCTCTGCGGCCTAGGGGGATGTATCTGATGGGGAACTCCTCTGTGGTACCTCCTTCTGCAGAATGACTCCACACTCACACAGAAGGGATGTAGTGAACAGGGGCATCTTTATTTGCATCTTTCCGGGCAGACTGCCCCTCATCGCGGTCGTGCTAGCTGCTCATCCTGTTGGAGTACATCCCTCTCAGAAGGTTCCTCTCTCAATTGAGTTGGCTCACCTCTCCCCTAAGGGAGATCACCATCTGTGTCAAGTCCCTGAACACAGTGTGTAGTCAGCTAGCAATTGAATCTGCCAGCCTTGAACTGCTGCAGACTCTCCTTCCACTTAGACTCAACAACCTTGAACCTCCCTGGTTAACACACTAACTTTAGGCAGTTCTGTGTCTTATATAGACTCAGAAAACAGACACACCTCTGTGTCACTAACAGTGGACACAGAGCATGGTGTCACTTCCCTTGTTACATATGACACTTCACCAGGATGTAAGGGCAAACTCCATGATTGTTGCTGGCAACCCTGCATACTTACCAGGTTTACTGCCAGCATGAGAAAGAGCTGTATACCATTTTTACACATGGCTACATATACATCAAGACAGACAGAGGCACAGGAAGAGGGAGATCAAGATGAAGTTAGAGAGGGGTACACAGAAAGAAAAAGAGGGTCAGACAGAGAGGACAGTGACAGCATTTGTAGAGGATAGAATAGGGGTTCATGGATCAGCTACAGTAATGGCAACATGGCTCAAACAATTTACTAACTTACATGTAAATATGCCTTGAAAGTTTACTTGCTCCAGAGAATGATGCACTCACGGGATGGAGAAAACTTCCATGGGTGCTCAGCAACAGTGATTGGATGCAAATGCAGAAACCGCCGACAAGACAGGGTATAAAATAAGAATAAAGTGGCACACCAATGGTCTTTCACAATAAAAAGATGAATTTATTGGCAGTTATCGACTATTCGGTCCGCTTGCGATCCTTTATCAAGTCAATCATTGCCAATAATTAATCTTTTAATTATGAAAGACCATTGGAGTGCCGCTTCATTCTTATTTGGAATGTGACAGGGCAAAACCACTGTCTAAAAGGCTTCAATATAAAGCCTGTATTGCTCTGAGGAATCCAGCAAGGAGCTGGTTAATTGCAACTACAGACAATTAACCATTCTCCACCTGGCCCATCAGATAGGTAGAAAATCCTCCTGGTTGAACTGCACGGTAGACCTATTAAGCACAGAGGGACTGTGTTGCCAGCATGACTCACAGAACAGTTGTTTTGAGCAGAGAAGGACTGTGCTGCCTGTAAGACACCCTGAAACGAGACAATACATCCAGGGCGCAGTGGACCCTGGAGCCCACCAGAGGGTGGTCCCCAACGGACACAACCCAGAGACTGAAATAAATAGGCCTCTGCTTACAGGTACCTCTTTGGACTTTGGGGTCATAGCTTGGCCTATCTTCCCAGGCATGCAGATAGGGACTGGGAAAGTGAGTTAGTCCTCATATATATAGAATGTATAAATATGATGTGTATAAAATATACTCAAAGTGTGATGATACTTTAGGACGGATACACAGCACCATTCATTTTTCATTCCCTTCTTTTTGATTAAATATGACTAATGGGCTGATTCGATTGAACTCGATTGAAGTTAGTTTATAGAATCAGTCTATGAAAAAGAACCTCTCCCTTTCTATTCTCAGAATAAATATTAAATAAACCACTTTGAATTGGAGTTTAAAGCACATTCACTCCATTTTTAACAGAATACGCATAAACTCAACTGTATAACCATTATCTTGGTTTCTTTGGTATCTTGGTTTAATATTAGTTTGTGGACTAGATCCACAAAGCTCTGTTAAATAAGTACATAACATGATATTACCTAAAACAGTAACCAATGTTATTTTCCTTGAGGTTAAAGCGTTACCACAAAGATAATTATATGCAAGAACAAGGACCATTGTATATCTCATTAGAACAAGCTTATTGTCACATTATTGTAGCATAACATTTTGTTATGCTTCCAATAACGTGACGTTAAGTATGTCTTACCCTTACTTCCTTCCAGCCTTTGAAATAGGTTTTTTTCTTTTTTTTAGGAGAGGAGAGATTGGAAATATGCTATTTAACCCTTTGAGTGCTAGAGGGGATCCAGAGCTAGCATGCCGTGCTCTCCGAAACAATTGCGTGATTGCTCCACCACTGATGATGGAACAGAAGGGGAGGAGTCCACCCCCTTCCGCCTGCCATCACATCTGATCACATCCTCAGCCCCATAGGAGTGCAGGACACTATCGATCTTAAGACAATCAGTATTTTTCGGGACTCCCTAGGGCACCCACGGTGCCTAGAACCCCTGATGTAGTAGCTCGTCACAGGGCTCTGAAAGGGTTAAATAATTTGAATATAATTTGCATATTGAAATGAGCTCTCAGGTGTGTTCACAGGTATCTCTACACGTATTGTATAGAGGAGAGTTTCAACAGGTATTTTACTAAAATAATCTCTCTGTCTCTCTCGTTATCGGCCTTTGAAGATATGGGGTAAAGGTCAGCATCATGCTTCATCACTTAACTGAGCTTTGTGGATCTGGGCCCGTGAGCTTTTGCAACCACACAATTTGACTCCATTATTTCATTTGATTAATTGCACTTACTGTTAAGCACATTATTACAACTTTTTTTTCAAGTTTATCCTTTTACTTTTGTTGCTTTGATTCAGTTGCACACATATTTCCTAAAATAAAAGAGACACTAAGTAGCAAACAAACGTCACGGTTTGAGTGAAAACAGTATCTTAATTAAAAAAATGTTTTTTTTCCCAACATTTGAAACGTCAATTATGACATCATTTGTGTTGTTTGCGTTAGGGAAAATCTGAATGTCATACAACCAGTGTAATATTTGTAACCATTATTGTAAGGTTTAAACTAAATTATGCAAAAGGCAATTGTATAAATATTATTTTGGTAAACTGTTATGAACACGAGTCAGATACGCAGACCTCTTTTCCATCACTCTTTGTCTATGTTAAACCTATCATAAATAAAGTGAAATAAACAAAAAAGCTGAATACAGAGCAATGAGAGAATGTGGAACAAAGCAGACAGCAGCAGGGTGATAAACAAATTAATTTTATGTACAGCCTGCTGCTTGAATCTATATAAAGGTCTTTGTTTTTGATGATCGTATATGTATGTGTGCTCATACTGTGTGTTATTTAAAAGAACTGGTGCACAATAGATGTTCTATACAACTTTAAAATGGATTACATTCTTCATGATTTGGGTTATGATCTTTGGCAAGTTAATTGGTGCTGAGAAATAATTGAGAGTGATTCAGTTCCTCCTTCTTTTCTCCTCCTGATGAACTAAGGGTCCTTTTTGTGGGGGTTGTGTCACTTCCTAATGTTATCAAATTAACTTTACAATCGATGTTATTAAAAAGCACAATAGTGGTACAATTGACAGCAGGATTTTACAGAAAAAATAAATATATATATATTAAGAGCTCATAGTGGTTCTAGATATGTATATTAGTTTTTTATACACTCCTATTGACTGTATGCATATGTACAATTATTTATATAGATCCTATAAGTGTTTATACAGTATGTATTTTACATAGAACAATGAAAACAAATATTTATGGTCCTATTCTATACACAGTACTCTGAAGAGTCGGTTTCTGCATTTTTTTCGCAAAAGAAAAGCAAAAATGTGCTGCAACATTGTTCTCAGTATTATATAAATGGGGAAGAGTTACCCAAAGCAGGCCTGAAGGCAACTTTCAATGGCATTTCGGCCAGAAGCAAAAAAGCAATTGTAAAAGTAACTGGCTTTGCTAAAATATCACAGACAATATTCTACAGTATATATTCTTAACTCCGTTTTTCGTGTAAAATATTTGTTGAAATATAATTTTTCTTCCCTGACTGGGTCACTTAAGACAAATGGGTAATAATGAAGGAAAAATAAGCAGAAATATATCTGAAATGCTCTAATAGCATTTAAACCAGTTTATGCAGTTCCATGTGTTCACTAAGCTGGAAGCGTATTTCAAGTCTTCAGCTCAATATTTGGTTTTTGATGACTCTCCTGAATGACTCTTGGCTGTCATGAAACCTTTCATTAATATTTTGTCCTATTGCAGGTAATTATTATTTATCAGTTAGTGTGTAAAAAATATTTGCTTATGAGTGTTACAGGGAAGTCATGTCCTTGTTTAATGATTGCAAATTTGTATATACCTTTTTAATAATGTGAAGGTTCATATTTGAATGTTGTAATGTGAATGACAAACAATACCAATAACTCTGTCATACCTCGTCGCTGAAAGGTGGAATGTACTGTACATCTGAGTTTATCGCACCGGTGTTACTAGACACAACTAAGAGCTAGCTGATTGATCGTTCTCAAGGTACTATAAGCTGCCAAGGTCCATAATTTTGTTCCAAAGCCAGTCCACCTCCAGTACTACTGTAGTTGCATGCTCCTTTTCTATCGCCATTTTTAATTTAACAAATCGTTTATCTTCGTGGTGTAAAAATAGTGCATTTTTGGTGAGTTTTACTCATGCTTTTCCCGTGATTTTCTTTGGCCTACTGTATATTTTAAAGTGTTGCTTCACTTTTTGAATTTGGTTATTATATGGAATTTTTTAAAAGTAACATTAATATAGAGATCTCTCACACTCAGGGACTATTTAACACCTCAAGTCATAAATCACACACTATACAGGGGGAGGGATGGGCTCTAGTCACATTCCAAGAAGCACTGTTCTTCAGTAAGCCCCTTGACTGCTTTATTCAATGTAACATCGCCGGAAGCTCGCACAAATAAAAGCATTTCATTAGCCACAGAACGGTATTGTCTATTCACTTTTGAATATTAAAACTTGGCTAACACGCTACTGATACCTCTACATATTTATATATCATAATACAGAAAAGCTGACAAAAACATTAGTAATGTGCATGCCTGCATTGCAATACATCTGTATATTGAGAGAATGGTAATGCTTCCTGTTTTGAAATGCTGCCTCTCTTACCGGACTACCAAAACACTACTGTAGGTAAGGCAGAAATCTTGCAATGCTAGCAAGCTATGATTTCCTATTCTTATGTAACGGGTTTTCTGGACTGGCCTGACCCACCCAATCTCATATTGGCCCCTGTGGTCTAACCTGTCCCCATTACAGTGTGATGTCTGGTGGTGCACCTGTTGGCAACAGGACCCCTGAGTCTCCCGCATGATGGTGTGTGGGGATTTGCCAACCCAGACAGGCAGCTGAGGTAGTGTGCTGAGTCCTACCTATATCCAGTGCAGCGCCTCCACCTCATCAGGATCCCTTCTGTCGCTTGGGGATGGTCCTGGTGAGGAACTCCTCTGTGGTGCCCCTCTTGGTGTAATGACTCCACACTTACACATGAAAGTATCTTTAATCAGGAACATCTTTATTGACGGTTGTGGGCTAACTGCCCCTCACAGTGATCTTCTAGCCACACATAGTTAGTCAGCTGCTTCCCTATGAAAGGTATATCTCTGTCTTTGATTTGGGGATTCCCTATCCCCGCAGGGATGTCTTTCCTGTGCCAGGTCCCTGGTCACAGTCTCATCACTTTGCAGTGTCTAACTACACCAACTACTTTTACTCCTTGCATAACATTGCAGAACCGAACCTAACTTTTTGAGCAGTGCTGTGCCTTATATCGTCAGGGGGCGGGCACATCTCTGATGTCACTAAGGGTGGACTCAGAGTATGTAGCCACTCCCATCCACACATAGGGCACCTCACCAGGGTGTGAGGGCAAACCTCCATGATTACTACTGGCATGCCCACAACTTACCAGGCCTTACTGTCAGCAGGAGAGATGACTGTTAGCCATTTTACAGCATGGCTACATTCTCCCCCTGGTGAATCCCACCGACCCTGGCTTGGACCTAAATTTGAAGTACCTTTCCTCAGGAAGCACTGTAAAATGGAACATACACACATTTTTATTAGAACATGCAGATTTATGAAAAACAAACCACATCGCGCCAAGCACGCCCTGTCCAGCAGCCACGAACTCGCGCAATGCTACCCAGTACCTCCTAATAATAGTGCCGGGGATCGGGTTTCTTAACCTCCCGACCCCCCATGTCCAGGACAGTTACGCTGTAACTGTGCGGCAAACCCCTCTCAGGCCGGTACACCACCTTGTGTTTGTAAACTCCGGCCTATGCTCCACACCCTTATCAAGTGTTCTATTCATTCTTCCGCCTTACTGCCAGTAATGGCACCCCCCTTATTGACCATGTATTCTTCTATGGTCTCCCTTAACCATTGGTCCCTGTTATCCTCAATCTCCTGCATGAGGGGTTCTGGGACATATGGATACTCCAAGCCATGGGAATACTTATATTTGGCTGTGATGGCCCTTTCAGCCCGGCTACACCTAGTCAAATTGGCGTTCCCCGCTATCCCTGGTAATACCCAGGACAAGGGCTCATCTGGGTCCACAGGGTCTGATAACATCTCAGGACCCATTGGTTCAATCTTGTTCCGGCCTATCAGGAACCACCTGAATTGTAATTCTTTCTTTCTCTCGGCGGCCGTGAACTCCCCTTTAGCCCACCAGTAGTCCACCACATCATCCTTTTCAAACAGAAACCGCGTGCGGCCCATCCACCCCACATATCCCTCAAATAATGGAGCCCACCAACGGGTCTCCTTAGGCCTCTCGGGCCCAGACTCTAGAGAGTCTCCCTCTTCGGTACCCCCCCAAGAGCATACCCTGGAGGTCCCCGCTGAACGGGGTCTGGACCACCTTTCATGCTTCGGCGTCTCCTCCAATTGCACATCAGCCTCTTCAGGCACCCATCGTGACTTCGACATGTGCCCCAATTGTCCTCCACCCCTTGAACCACCCTCAAAGGCATAACTGCCTAGTCTCTCCTCAGTCCGGTTCTCACCAACCCCCAAGGACCCCTCCGATATCCCCAAACTGGATGTGGATCCCCGGGAAAAGGTGATTGGGACAGGGGCATTAACTAGGGCGTGGGGTTAGGCATAGGGGCAATCGATTGGTAGCCACGGGGCTACGACCCACTCTCGGCTATCGGACTGTCCTGTACCGCTGATCGAGGGTTCCGCTGGCTGAGCCTCACCCTTCTCGATCCGCCTCTCGGCCTGCCAGCTCTTTGTCTTCTGGGGTGATCGGGAACCTCTGCCCGATCGCTGAGCCGCGTGTACTCGACTTCCGCTTGCTCCGCCACCTCCGGCGGAACCGACGTCATCGCCGGATTCGGATATGCCGCCATCTTGGGTTGGACCCCCATGCGGGATCTCTTCCTCCACGATGACATCTGGAAGTCCACCTGCTGCCACGTGCGCCGTCATGGCCTGGCCCGGCCCCTCCTCCGCTAGTGTCAGCACCGGAGCCTGGCAAGAACAAGGACTATTCTTAACAGTCCGCAGGGTGGGCGTGGATCGCCCGTTGCCACTGGACCCGCCGGTCCCCGGAATGGAAGGGCTCCGCCTCTCAGGCTTCCACTACACCGGCGACGCCCGACTCCTCCCACTGTCACTCCCGGTAAGTGGCCTTTTCACCCCATTTCCTCCACAGGACACCGCCTTCGGCCGGATCACGAGGCTGGATAGTTCCTTGGGTCCCTCATCAGAGGAATCCGCTTTTACCGGGCTCGGGGTCACCGATCGTGGCGACCGTTGTCTCGTCTCCCGGTCAGTCGCCTGACCGATCGCTCCATTCTCTTCGGACCCAGCCATATTAACCGGCTCCAATCCCCATTCCCAGGGATCTGCACCCTTGGTCCACAGTGCACCGGGGGACTCGGCGGACAGCCTAGCCGTATCCCCCAGGGGGTCAATTGCTTGAATTGGCACAAAGGTGGGCATCGGCCACAAATACTGGGTCCCGCATTGTGGACAGCACGCCGCCGTGCCCATAGTACCGCCAGGTGTCCGACATTGAAGGCAGAGGCTCACTACAGTCTCTGTCCCTGCCACCTGAACCACCAACACTCCTCCGGGCACCGTATAGGGCTTGGTGGGGACGTTCGTGGTTACTTCCTGCGGTTGTATCATTCTCTTCGTGGGAGGCACTTGCAGCAATGGCCTGTTCTGCAAGCTAGCTCCGCGCGACTGATCAGCAGGGGTTGAGTTGGCAGCCACCCCTTGGTCCAGCTCCACCCTCATCTGACATAGTTGGAACCCGCCCCCAGTAGTGGCGATTATGGGCGGGTCCCACAATGGGATAGGATGTCCTTCAATTGGGGCCGCACCTCTTTCAGTCCTGGAGGGCGCGGCCACAGCTTTCGCGCCCTTATCCCCAACAGGGTGGGGTTCTTCCTTTGGCGCCAATGCCAGACGGTTTCTTGCAGCTGCCTTGCGTGCAAAATACCCTTCCTTTCCGCACACAACACCAGCTGCAGGGACTACTTTTGGTAACAGCACCGCCGGCTCACCAGCTCCTTGCTCCGCTGGATTCATACCCACGGGGCATAGTTGGAAACCACACCCCCTGGTTGAGATTAGGGGAGGGTCCCACAGGGTAAGGGGTTGGCTCAGCACTGGGGCTGAGTGAGTCACTGTCCATGAAGGCGCGGCGGCAGCCTTCGCGCCATACCCCCCATCAAGGCGGGGCTCTCCTGTTGGCGCCGCTCCTGGCCAACTCCTTGCAAATTTTGCATTTGCAGAATTCTCTGCAATCGGCCCACGCGGTCTCCCAGGGAAGCGGGAGCTGCCATTTTGGGTTGCACTGTCAGTCTGGTCAATGAATGAGGTAGCGTTCATCTGTTTGTATGCCGACTGACAGTCACTCTCACTGTGTTCTCCTCCTGTTATAGCAATGTCCTCAACACAGTCCTCCAGGGTAGCGCCCCGGTGTCCTAGGCAGGACCAAAATGGTGCGGCCACTGCTCTCACTCCACTCCATAGCAGGATCATGACAGACATATCAGTAACAGCTTGCTCTTCAGCGGGGCGCACGCCAGGTGTGCTCTCCCCATCAGCCTCCGGTCGCCAATTTGGACTATCCGCACCGCGCGGATCCTCCATTCTTGCGGTCGTCATAGATATATTGTTTCCGTGATTATTGTACATGGAGCTCCTCTCTGCGGGGCAGCTACCACACCGGCACAATAAAGATTTCCCTGATGCACCACCATGTGTACCTAATATAGGCTGGACTCGTGTATGCACTACCTCAGGCTAGGCTCACTCTCTCAGTATCTGCTGTATCTCCTTCCTCCCAGTCTGTGCTCCCTACGGTAAGTGGTCTGGAATGGGCTAGAGTACTCTGGGGCTTCCATGCAGTACTTGGGCGTCTACCTATCTTGGTTAGCCTAGCGCAGACCCTCTCCAGGATTCCTGACCACGTTAACAGGCTATCCCTTTAGGCATCCTACCAACTAGCACTACCTCAAGGTGACTAGGACAGCTATAGCCCGGCTCCAAACCCCCAACTCCTTTCAGGCCCCTAGGTCGTCCCTGCGAACTGACAAACACCGTCAGCCCCCTGACTACCCCTAGGTCCGTCCCAACGCAGCACAAAGTGGCAGCAGACACTCTCCCTGTTTCCAAGTGACCTAGCAAAAGCCTGTCCTGTTGACAGGTTTATCTCAGCAGCGCCTCCAAATGTAACAGGTTTTCTGGACTGGCCTGACCCACCCAATCTCATATTGGCCCCTGTGGTCTAACCAGTCCCCATTACAGTGTGATGTCTGGTGGTGCACCTGTTGGCAACAGGACTCCTGAGTCTCCCGCATGATGGTGTGTGGGGATTTGCCAACCCAGACAGGCAGCTGAGGTAGTGTGCTGAGTCCTACCTATATCCAGTGCCGCGCCTCCACCTCATCAGGATCCCTTCTGTCGCTTGGGGATGGTCCTGGTGAGGAACTCCTCCGTGGTGCCCCTCTCGGTGTAATGACTCCACACTTACACACGAGAGTATCTTTAATCAGGAATATCTTTATTGACGGTTGTGGGCTAACTGCCCCTCACAGTGATCTTCTAGCCACACATAGTTAGTCAACTGCTTCCCTATGAAAGGTATATCTCTGTCTTTGATTTGGGGATTCCCTATCCCCCCGCAGGGATGTCTTTCCTGTGCCAGGTCCCTGGTCACAGTCTCATCACTTTGCAGTGTCTAACTACACCAACTACTTTTACTCCTTGCATAACATTGCAGAACCGAACCTAACTTTTTGAGCAGTGCTGTGCCTTATATCGTCAGGGGGCGGGCACATCTCTGATGTCACTAAGGGTGGACTCAGAGTATGTAGCCACTCCCATCCACACATAGGGCACCTCACCAGGGTGTGAGGGCAAACCTCCATGATTACTACTGATATGCCCACAACTTACCAGGCCTTACTGTCAGCAGGAGAGATGACTGTTAGCCATTTTACAGCATGGCTACACTTAGGAAAGGCTATACACATTTCTTTGTGTCTTCTCAGTGTATCACTGTACACCAATTTTGGTACTGAGCAGAAGCGAGGGTTACCTTTCCCTGCCCCTCCCCCTCCTATCCTTGTTTGCTGTTTTCTCAGTGTACACAGAAATTGTCAGAAACAACAGGAGACCATTATCTGTGATAATCTACCTGCTGTATCCACTGTATGAGGAAATGACCCCGGGACAAGTAAATAAGAAAGTATTTTAGGAGCACTCCTGGCTGTTTGAGTTTTACATCTGATCTTAGAGCATCATCCAGTGACAGAAAGGCTGCTTCTCTCAAGCAGTAACATTTCAGGAACTTTAAGGAAAGAGAGAAGATCTGCAACAATTTGGGAGCTTAAAATTGTAAGTCTGTACCTTCATGTCCACTCTACTCTTCTCTTCCTCGTGACATTCGGTGTTTCTCCTAACTCATTCCATTGCCCTGTTTATTTTGCTTTCTGTCTTTGTGTGTCTCTCTTTAGCTCAAGTGCAGTTCCCACCCATGGCTTCCTTGATGCTGCCATAACATTAGGCATTTGGTCATGCCCCTCACAAAACAACAGCCACCTAATTTAGGTAAGCCAATGCCACAGCTATATTTATATTAAATATAGGAGGACTAAGGTAGGAACCCAATGCTCCAACCATCCTGAGTCCAGGGTCCACCAACCAACCTTGACCACCTAAATCACTAGATGTCCCATCTTGATCTATTGCTCTAAAAAACAGAAACTCCTTAGCACATCACCACAGACTGGGACCGATGCTTCAAGGAAAAAATCAATATCCACTTGTCCACTAGAGCAGCGGTGCGCAAACTGTGGGGCATGCCCCCTTGGGGGGGCGCAAGATTATGTAGGGGGGGCGCGGGCTGCTTGCAGGGAAACCTGGGGGCGGGCAGAGCTGTGCACGGGCGGCCAGAAGCTCCGTGCTGCTGCTTCTATGTATCTGTGTCTTGCAGAGGGGGCGGGGCCTGCAGAGGGGGCGGGGCCAGAAGCTCCGTGCTGCTTCTCTGTCTGTGTCTTGCAGAGGGGGCGGGGCTTCTCTCTGCACACAGACAGCCCCTCCTTCTCTTCCTGTCTGCTTCCCGCACCAGTTTTCAGCAGCATGGGGGTTTGGGGGATCGGAGCATGTCGCCCCCCAAGTGAAAGTGTGTGTGTGTGTGTATTTGAGTGTGTGTGTGTGTGTGTGTGTTGGGATTGAGTTTGTGTGTGTGGGGGGATTGTGTGTGTGTCTGTGGGGGGGGTATTGTGTGTGTGTGGGGGGGGATTGTGTGTGTGTGGGGGGGTATGGTGTGTGTGTGTGGGGGGGTATGGTGTGTGTGTGTGTGTGGGGATTGTGTGTGTGTGTGTGGGGGGGGGATTGTGTGTGTGTGTGTGGGGGGATTGTGTGTGTGTGTGTGTGGGAGGGGGATTGTGTGTGTGTGGGGGGGATTGAGTGTGTGTGGTGGGGTTGTGTGTGTGTGGGGGGGTTGTGTGTGTGTGGGGGGGTTGTGTGTGTGTGGGGGGATTGAGTGTGTGTGTGGGGGGGATTGTGTGTATATGGGGGGGAGATTGTGTGTGTATGGGGGGGGATTGTGTATGTGTGGGGGGGGGATTGTGTGTGGGGGGGGATTGAGTGTGTGTGGGGATTGAGTGTTTGTGTGTGGGGGGGATTGTGTGTATATGGGGGGGGGATTGTGTGTGTATGGGGGGGATTGTGTGTGTGTGGGGGGATTGAGTGTGCGTGTGTGTGGGGGGATTGTGTGTATATGGGGGGGTTGTGTGTGTATGGGGGGGGATTGTGTGTGTGTGGGGGGATTGTGTGTGTGTGGGGGGGGAGTGTGTGTGTGTGGGGATTGTGTGGGTGTGTGGGGGGGATTGAGTGTGTATGGGGATTGTGTGGGTGTGTGGGGGGGATTGAGTGTGAGTGTGTGGGGATTGAGTGTGTGGTGTGTGTGTGTGTGGGGGGGGATTGAGTGTGTGTGTGGGGGGGGTTGAGTGTGTGTGTGTTGGGGGGATTGAGTGTGTGAGTGTGGTGATTGATTGAGTGTATGTGGTGAGTGTGTGTGTGGTGATTGATTGAGTGTATGTGGTGAGTGTGTGTATGTGGTGATTGATTGATTGAGAGAGTGTGTGTTGTAATGCAGTGGTGCGCAAACTGGGGGAGGCAATGAGGCGCAAGATTATTTAGGGGGGCGCAGGTGGCGTGCGACGAAAACTGGGTGCGCGTGCCGGCAGACGCTGTGTGCGGGGGGCGGCCAAGAAGATGTGCACGGGCGGGCAGCCGAAGATGTGTGCGGGTGGCTGAACAGGATAGTGCAGGTGGCGGCAACGTGATGGTGTGTGAGCGCACGCGCAGGGGCTTCGGAGGTACAGGGAGGAGCACGCCCGAGCACGGTAAAGTCAAACGCCCCTCCTTCGGTGTCTGCCCTGCAATAGCGCTGTGTTCTTGCTCTCCTCCGCTGGCAACCTGCTTCGCTGCGATCCTCTGCAAGTGAAAGGGTCGGCTGCCACTATATCAGTCATACTATGAATGTGCAGAAATAATGTAAAAAAACTGAAAACACAACATTGAAAACGGGAAAAAATAAATAATACTGTAGGTAGGAGTTTGGATGACAATGGGGATAGCAAGCCAAAAAGCATGGAGGGGAAGGAAGAAAAAAAGGGGGGGAGAGGGAAGGGAGGTAGCAAACAGGTGGGTGAATGCCCCCCCAAAGGATTGCCTTTGTGCACGTACGCTCTCCCAAGCTTGGCGCTTGGGGAGTCAAACAAAATTGACTTTGATGTGCGCTCAGCAGCAGTCAATACACACACACACAGACACACACAGACACACACACAAATAGCCCCGATCCACACTTGCAAAATTATGCAGGGCACCTTGTGCTCATGCTTGGAGAGTTGGTGATGTCACCGCTCTCAGCGGCAGCGTGGACGCAGCCTAATTTTGCAAGCGTGAGCTGTTGAAATATGTAAGTATTTAAACATATTTGGATTTATATTATATACCGTTTAATAAAGGTTTTTTTTTTTTTCATGTGATTTTGATTACATCAGGCAGGGGGGGCCCGAGAAATTTTATGGATGAAAAGGGGGGCTCGGCATAAAAAGTTTGCTCACCCCTGCACTAGAGGCTGGTGTGACCTACTGAAAATAATTGTGTAAGTAATAGAAATAATCATGTTTATCACTAACTAACTAATTATCAACATGTGAAAGGTATTGATACCTGAATGACTGAGACACTTATTGATCCTCATATGCTGAAGCAGGGATATCCTAATACCTGTCCTGTTGGTAGATATAGAGTATCTTGTTTTTGTATTTTTTATATTTGCCAAGTTGGTTTAAAAAAAAATCCCCACTATTTTTTTATTAAAATATGTGAATATTGTAAAAATTGTATACAATTCTAAAAAAATTAAAACAATTTTTGCAAAAACTGGAAAAATACTGTACGAAAATGAAAGACAATTCAAAATATTGAAATAATATTGAAAATATTAAAAAATGTATGCATTTTCCCAAATATTAAGGTGGAAAAAAGCAAATAGAATTTTGTCCCCTTCATCCATCTCTAATATACCTACTTTTTAAAAAAAATAAAAAAAATAACACCAGTACAGGTATTTCATATAAAGTAGAACAGAGAAGACAGTGAGTAATACATTTATAAGGTTAACAGAATGAAACTACTTCACAGATTTTATTGCATGCACTCTTTTAATTAATACCTATAAATTAACAGATCCTCCTACAGCCCACCCCTCTGCACTAACCGTTTATTTGATCAGCTCCCTTCACCCCCCAATGCCCATCTACA
Source organism: Ascaphus truei (assembly GCF_040206685.1). Classification (NCBI taxonomy): domain Eukaryota; kingdom Metazoa; phylum Chordata; class Amphibia; order Anura; family Ascaphidae; genus Ascaphus; species Ascaphus truei. Next base: position 433,033,602 of record NC_134484.1, on the reverse strand, counting down.
CCGGGGTGGAGAGGTAACCACCCCCTCACACACACTTCTTAACATGTCCTCCCCCCACTATCCCCTCCTCCCCCTCATCTGATACCCTCACTCCCTTGTTACATCCGTACCTGTTCCTCTTGAACCAGCCCTCTGTGACAGCCCCTACGTACTCCTTGTCCCCCTTCCGTACCATCCACCCTCCCCTGTGTTGACTTAACCATTGCCCATCGCTCCAAGGCTGGTCTAGTCCTCATCTGCTCCATCCGAGCATTCCTCGCTAAGTCCATCGCCATCCTCTCCTGCCCTGATGGCTTCCGCTGAGGCCTGTACTGCCGGTGGGGCCTGCACCACCACCACCACAGCCCAAAGCTGTCCAATTCTGTTGCCTCATATCCGCACTGCTGGTTGACCCCCCGGCCAATACCCCTGCCTCACAATCTTGGACTGAGTCGCCTCACCTCCTCCCACAACTTCCACATCTCCGCCACCATCCTCGACTACCATCATCACTGATGGGCCACTAACCTTGCCCTTCTTCCGCCGCACTGCGCAGCCATCACCACAAGTTACCAGGCTACCAGGAAGCAAGATACTCCAGACAACTTCGCTCCAGCAGATCCTGTAAGAAAGAGGGAGGTGAGGTCCTCTCCTTCTTCCCCCCTTAAGTACCCTTCCTTATTCCCCACCTCTGGTCTGACCTCACGGCTCCCTAGGAGAGGGACCCCTCGGCCTTAAGTCATGCTGCCCCTCCCACTACAGGTCCAGGGGTATCTTGATTTGTGTTGACATTTTTTGTGTACTTTGATTCCCTATGTAATAGTGCATTATTGATGATGATGATGATGATGATGATGATGATGATGATGATGATGATGATGATGATGATGATGATGATGATGATGATGATGATGATGATGATGATGATGATGATGATGATGATGATGATAATAAGAAACATTTACAACCTTTACAATAGTATATAATAAATGACAATAGTACGTGATGCTAAATAAATACAATTTCTATTTTTTGATCCATCTACCTCCAGTTCTCCAACTTTTTTGCAGTGCTCTCTTTCTTCCCCCTTTTTTCATTACAAATGTACAGTAAGAGCAATGAAATAACAAAATTAGGCAATCATTTTTTCAGCTATTCTAAAAAATGATAATGTTTCCTTTGGTACACGTATTGTAACTAGCAATATATTTCAGTTTTTTAACCCTCTGGTATGCTCATAGTCATAATGGATATTTGTCAAAGTTTTGTAGAGACAAAACAGGGGCAATAGTGTTGTGAAAATAACCCGCACAAGATTTGTAAAAGAAAAAGACCCAGTTTAGTTAATTGAAAATTAATAGATTGCAGTTGCCTGCAAAAAGGAGGAGTATAGAAAAGTTAGGATTCAAGTCAGGTTGGGTTTGGGCAGTAGATAGGAGACTGAACATAGAATTGTGCATTATCTACACGAATCAGAAGAGTGCACATGTTTTCTCTGGGATGACAAGATTCTGGGTTCTGCTTTGTTATTTTCAATGCTGATGATACAGCAACCTAAAAACAAGAGAAAGAGTTGTAATCATGCAAAAAGAGAACATAAATTATTTATGTTCTCTTTGTGAATGATTGCAACTGATTGGCACTAGTTTGAGGTAACTTTTTCTCTTGTTGTTAGCTGATCCTAATATTTACCTTCTAGTTCTAGTTTCTAAACACTTCATTAGGCTGAGCGGGGGTTATCTTTTTAGTTTGTGCTGATGATACAGTAACTGTCAATTGCTCTCATGTTGTCAAGGTACAATACAGAATAGTAGCATAGTTAAGAGGTTATATCAGTGTGGTTTTTACCTTTCTGTGGCTCAACAGACAACTCATGTATGCAATAAAAGTGTATACCATTAACTGAGATATACTGTAAGTATGAATTGAATTAAAACATTTGCAAAATACAAGTACAGCCAATAATATATAGATATAGCAAATGTCTTCCAACATCAGGATGTGTCTCATGGTGTAGCACTGCTTGATAAACATGACCCGTTCTGCTTTTTGTGTGAAATGTAAATGTTTTGCTCCCAATTGAGACTAAATAATATTTCCACTGACAGGCAATCTTGCAGATCAACAGTACTGTCAGTCGCTGAGGCATTAGACATTTATTACTTTACTGATTAAAAGACAAACCCACTGAGATCGAAGAGTAATTTAATTCCACCTTAAGAACTTGCATTTATCAATACATAGAAAAAACACAGGTCCCTATTTAATATGCAGTGAAGTTGTGTTCCCCTTGTTCGAGACTATTTAACCTGCATTCATTCATGTTAAGTTAAATCAATCGTAAACAGCAGCCAATAAATGTGATGTTTTTGTTATAAAATCCAGTGACTTCTCAGCAGAAATATAGACCTACATTTACTAAGCAGTGCTATTTTAATAGTTGAATGGACCATAAAGTGTCTTCTGCACCGAAAGGTTTAATATGGAATAGCTCTACTAAGTACTGTACACATGGGCCATAGTACTCACTGAAATTGGAACAGGATCCTATACTTGGCACCAGAAAAACAGAATCGTTTTTTAAAAATAACGTTAATAATGAGAAATACGAGGGCTATCAAATCTTAATTAGATGATCTTAGTAAATGTGAATTTAGTTGTCATAGTTCATTTGTTATTAGTCAAGTATTCAATTAATAAGAGAGTATTAGGACATGTACTTCCTGACATATTATGATAACTTTATGTCAATCTGTAATGGAGAAATATTTAGTTCTCAGTGAAGTTGCATGAGTTACCCAGATATTATCATGCATACAATGAGGCATAGGTAGAAAGGCGCAGTGAATCATTTCACATTGTATAAAAAAATACCTCACTCTTAAGGGCAGATCCACAAAGTTATGTTAATCTATTTAATGCGACGTTACCCACAATTATCATTACGCTACTCCTAACACCTATGCACTAAGGTGATTAACGTAAAGATTACCTCGAGTTAACCCAATGACTCCCAAGCTTTTTTGTTTGGAGGAACCCTTAAAAAATTTTGAAAAATCTCGGGGAACCCCTATCTGGCTGACATATATTACAGTTAGGTTAATTTCACACCTCACGAGCCCCCTCTATTTCCCACCCTCTACCCATGTATTTCTCTCCCCTCCGTCTCACTCACTCTCCTCCCCTCCCGCCTCACATTTATTTATCTCCTCTGCGTCTCACTCTTACTCCCTCTTTCCTCACTCACTCCCCCTTCTCTCCTCTCACTCGCCCCCACCCTCCATCAATCTCACTCAATCCTCCCTACAAAATAATACCAAAAAAACCCACCCCCCTAAATACATGAAACTCCACCCCGTAATACATAATAAAAATACCTGCCCCCACCAATACATATTTAACAAAAATTGAGCCCCACAGGTAAAATCATCATCATATCTCTCCCAGCACCCCTCATCAACATCCTCGTCTATCATATACCCACTCCCCTGCATCTCACATCAACCCCCCCTGCATCTCACATCAATCCCCCCTGCATGTCACATCAATCCCCCTCTGCATGTCACATCAATCCCCCCTGCAGCTCACATCAATCCCCCCTGCAGCTCACATAAATCCCCCCTGTATCTCACATCAATCCCCCCTGCATGTCACATCAATCCCCCCTGCATGTCACATCAATCCCCCTCTGCATGTCACATCAATCCCCCTCTGCATGTCACATCAACCCCCCTTGCATGTCACATCAACCCCCCTTGCAGCTCACATAAATCCCCCCTGTATCTCACATCAATCCCCCCTGCATGTCACATCAATCCCCCCCCTGCATGTCACATCAATCCCCCTCTGCATGTCACATCAACCCCCCCTGCATGTCACATAAATCCCCCCTGCATCTCACATCAATCCCCCTCTGCATGTCACATCAATCCCCCCTGCATGTCACATCAATCCCCCTCTGCATGTCACATCAATCCCCTCCTGCATGTCACATCAATCCCCCTCTGCATGTCACATCAATCCCCTCCTGCATGTCACATCAATCCCCCCCCTGCATGTCACATCAATCCCCCTCTGCATGTCACATCAATCCCCTCCTGCATGTCACATCAATCCCCCCCTGCATGTCACATCAATCCCCCTCTGCATGTCACATCAATCCCCCCTGCATGTCACATCAATCCCCCTCTGCATGTCACATCAATCCCCCCTGCAGCACACATAAATCCCCCCTGCATCTCACATCAATCCCCCCCTGCATGTCACATCACTATCCCCCTGCATGTCACATCAATCCCCCCTGCATCTCCCATCACCCCCCTGCATGTCACACCACTCTCCCCCTGCATGTCACATCAACCCCCCTGCATGTCACATCAATCCCCCCTGCATGTCACATCAATCCCCCCTGCATGTCACATCAATCCCCCTCTGCATGTCACATCAATCCCCCTCTGCATGTCACGTCAATCCCCCCTGCATGTCACATCAATCCCCCTCTGAATGTCACATCAAACCCCCTGCATGTCACATCAATCCCCCTCTGCATGTCACATCAATCCCACTCTGCATGTCACATCAATCCCCCCTGCATGTCACATCAAACCCCCTGTGCATGTCACATCAATCCCCCTCTGCATGTCACATCAATCCCACTCTGCATGTCACATCAATCCCACTCTGCATGTCACATCAATCCCCCTCTGCATGTCACATCAATCCCCCCTGCATGTCACATCAAACCCCCTGTGCATGTCACATCACTCTCCCCCTGCATGTCACATCAATCCCTCCTGCATGTCACATCAATCCCCCCTGCATGTCACATCAAACCCCCTGTGCATGTCACATCAATCCCCCTCTGCATGTCACATCAATCCCACTCTGCATGTCACATCAATCCCACTCTGCATGTCACATCAATCCCCCTCTGCATGTCACATCAATCCCCCCTGCATGTCACATCAAACCCCCTGTGCATGTCACATCACTCTCCCCCTGCATGTCACATCAATCCCCCCTGCATGTCACATCAAACCCCCTCTGCATGTCACATCAATCCCCCCTGCATGTCACATCAATCCCCCTCTGCATGTCACATCAATCCCCCCTGCATGTCACATCAATCCCCCCTGCATGTCACATCAATCCCCCTCTGCATGTCACATCAATCCCCCCTGCATGTCACATCAATCCACCCCTGCATCTCACATCAATCCCCCAATGCATGTCACACCAATCCCCCCCTGCATGTCACATCAATCCCCCTGCATGTCACATCAATCCCCCTCTGCATGTCACATCAATCCCCCCTGCATGTCACATCAATCCCCCAATGCATGTCACATCAATCCCCCTCTGCATGTCACAACAATCCCCCTCTGCATGTCACGTCAATCCCCCCCCTGCATATCACATCAATCCCCCTCTGAATGTCACATCAATCCCTCCTGCATGTCACATCAATCCCCCTCTGCATGTCACATCAATCCCCCTCTGCATGTCACATCCATCCCCCTCTGCATGTCACATCAATCCCCCCTGCAGCTCACATAAATCCCTCCTGCATGTCACATCAATCCCCCTCTGCATGTCACATCACTCTCCCCCTGCATGTCACATAAATCCCTCCTGCATGTCACATCAATCCCCCCTCTGCATGCCACATCAATCCCCCCTGCATGTCACATCACTCTCCCCCTGCATGTCACATCAATCCCCCCTCTGCATGTCACATAAATCCCCCTCTGCATGCCACATAAATCCCCCTCTGCATGTCACATACATCCCCCTCTGCATTTCACATAAATCCCCCTCTGCATGTCACATCAAGCCCCCTCTGCATGTCACATAAATCCCGCTCTGCATGTCACATCAACCCCCCTCTGCATGCCACATCAATCCCCCCCTGCATGTCACATAAATCCCCCTCTGCATGTCACATCACTCTCCCCCTGCATGTCACATCAAACCCCCCTGCAGCACACATAAATCCCCCCTGCATCTCACATCAATCCCCCCCTGCATGTCACATCACTATCCCCCTGCATGTCACATCAATCCCCCCTGCATCTCCCATCACCCCCCTGCATGTCACACCACTCTCCCCCTGCATGTCACATCAACCCCCCTGCATGTCACATCAATCCCCCCTGCATGTCACATCAATCCCCCCTGCATGTCACATCAATCCCCCTCTGCATGTCACATCAATCCCCCTCTGCATGTCACGTCAATCCCCCCTGCATGTCACATCAATCCCCCTCTGAATGTCACATCAAACCCCCTGCATGTCACATCAATCCCCCTCTGCATGTCACATCAATCCCACTCTGCATGTCACATCAATCCCCCCTGCATGTCACATCAAACCCCCTGTGCATGTCACATCAATCCCCCTCTGCATGTCACATCAATCCCACTCTGCATGTCACATCAATCCCACTCTGCATGTCACATCAATCCCCCTCTGCATGTCACATCAATCCCCCCTGCATGTCACATCAAACCCCCTGTGCATGTCACATCACTCTCCCCCTGCATGTCACATCAATCCCTCCTGCATCTCACATCAATCCCCCCTGCATGTCACATCAAACCCCCTCTGCATGTCACATCAATCCCCCCTGCATGTCACATCAATCCCCCTCTGCATGTCACATCAATCCCCCCTGCATGTCACATCAATCCCCCCTGCATGTCACATCAATCCCCCTCTGCATGTCACATCAATCCCCCCTGCATGTCACATCAATCCACCCCTGCATCTCACATCAATCCCCCAATGCATGTCACACCAATCCCCCCCTGCATGTCACATCAATCCCCCTGCATGTCACATCAATCCCCCTCTGCATGTCACATCAATCCCCCCTGCATGTCACATCAATCCCCCAATGCATGTCACATCAATCCCCCTCTGCATGTCACAACAATCCCCCTCTGCATGTCACGTCAATCCCCCCCCTGCATATCACATCAATCCCCCTCTGAATGTCACATCAATCCCTCCTGCATGTCACATCAATCCCCCTCTGCATGTCACATCAATCCCCCTCTGCATGTCACATCCATCCCCCTCTGCATGTCACATCAATCCCCCCTGCAGCTCACATAAATCCCTCCTGCATGTCACATCAATCCCCCTCTGCATGTCACATCACTCTCCCCCTGCATGTCACATAAATCCCTCCTGTATGTCACATCAATCCCCCCTCTGCATGCCACATCAATCCCCCCTGCATGTCACATCACTCTCCCCCTGCATGTCACATCAATCCCCCCTCTGCATGTCACATAAATCCCCCTCTGCATGCCACATAAATCCCCCTCTGCATGTCACATACATCCCCCTCTGCATTTCACATAAATCCCCCTCTGCATGTCACATCAAGCCCCCTCTGCATGTCACATAAATCCCGCTCTGCATGTCACATCAACCCCCCTCTGCATGCCACATCAATCCCCCCCTGCATGTCACATAAATCCCCCTCTGCATGTCACATCACTCTCCCCCTGCATGTCACATCAAACCCCCTCTGCATTTCACATAATCCCCCTCTGCATGTCCCATCAAGCCCCCCCTGCATGTCACATCAATCCCCCTCTGCATGTCACATCAACCCCCCTCTGCATGCCACATCAATCCCCCCTGCATCTCACATCAATCCCCCCTGCATGTCACATCAATCCCCCTCTGCATGTCACATAAATCCCCCTATGCATGTTACATAATTCCCCCTCTGCATGTCACATACATCCCCCTCTGCATGTCACATACATCCCCCTCTGCATGTCACATCACTCTCCCCCTGCATGTCACATAAATCCCTCCTGCATGTCACATCAATCCCCCCTCTGCATGCCACATCAATCCCCCCTGCATGTCACATCACTCTCCCCCTGCATGTCACATCAATCCCCCCTCTGCATGTCACATAAATCCCCCTCTGCATGCCACATAAATCCCCCTCTGCATGTCACATACATCCCCCTCTGCATTTCACATAAATCCCCCTCTGCATGTCACATCAAGCCCCCTCTGCATGTCACATAAATCCCGCTCTGCATGTCACATCAACCCCCCTCTGCATGCCACATCAATCCCCCCCTGCATGTCACATAAATCCCCCTCTGCATGTCACATCACTCTCCCCCTGCATGTCACATCAAACCCCCTCTGCATTTCACATAATCCCCCTCTGCATGTCCCATCAAGCCCCCCCTGCATGTCACATCAATCCCCCTCTGCATGTCACATCAACCCCCCTCTGCATGCCACATCAATCCCCCCTGCATCTCACATCAATCCCCCCTGCATGTCACATCAATCCCCCTCTGCATGTCACATAAATCCCCCTATGCATGTTACATAATTCCCCCTCTGCATGTCACATACATCCCCCTCTGCATGTCACATACATCCCCCTCTGCATTTCACATAAATCCCCCTCTGCATGTCACATAAATCCCCCTCTGCATATCACATAAATCCCCCTCTGCATGTCACATCAACCCCCCTCTGCATGCCACATCAATCCCCCCCTGCATGTCACATCAATCCACCTCTGCATGTCACATCACTCTCCCCCTGCATGTCACATCAATCCCCCCTCTGCATGTCACATAAATCCCCCTCTGCATGTCACATCAACCCCCCCTGCATGTCACATCAATCCCCCCTCTGCATGTCACATCACTCTCCCCCTGCATGTCACATCAATCCCCCCTCTGCATGTCACATAAATCCCCCTCTGCATGTCACATCAACCCCCCTCTGCATGCCACATCAATCCCCCCCTGCATGTCACATCAATCCACCTCTGCATGTCACATCACTCTCCCCCTGCATGTCACATCAATCCCCCCTCTGCATGTCACATAAATCCCCCTCTGCATGTCACATAAATCCCCCTCTGCATTTCACATAATCCCCCTCTGCATGTCCCATCAAGCCCCCTCTGCATGTCACAACAATCCCCCTCTGCATGTCACATCAATCCCCCTCTGCATGTCACATCAATCCCCCTCTGCATGTCACATCAACCCCCCTCTGCATGCCACATCAATCCCCCCTGCATCTCACATCAATCCCCCCTGCATGTCACATCAATCCCCCTCTGCATGTCACATCAATCCCCCTCTGCATGTCATCAATCCCCCTGCATGTCACATCAGGGGGCTGCATGTCACATCAATCCCCCCTGCAGCTCACATAAATCCCCCCTGCATCTCACATCAATCCCCCTGCATGTCACATCAATCCCCCCTGCATGTCACATCAATCCCCCCTTCATCTCCCATCACCCCCCTGCATGTCACATCAATCCCCCTGCATGTCACATCAATCCCCCACTGCATGTCACATCAATCCCCCCTGCATGTCACATCACTCTCCCCCTGCATGTCACATCAATCCCCCTGCATGTCACATCAATCCCCCCTGCATGTCACATCACTCTCTCCTGCATGTCACATCAATCCCCCCCAGCATGTCACATCCCTGGGACTGCTCCACGGAACCCTGGTTGAGAAACACTGAGTTAACCAGTAAAGTATCGTATAACTAACTTTTGACGGACGTTAGGCATATTCATATACAAATAATATGCTATTGAGCGGTTAGCCTAACAGTGAATATCCATTAACCTCCACTAAAGTTAGCGCATGAAAATAACATTACGATAAATAGATCACACCAAAATTATCCGCTGCAGCTGCACCATGATACCGTAACATTATTTCTGGGAATTTCCTATAATGACAGAGGCAGGCCCAACGTGGTACCCACATTATTTGTTTGGGTATGGAAAGTAACCCTTTCCTTTAGAAAAAGTTACACGTGTCAACAAAGATACATATTATGCATAATATGAAACAGAATTTTATTGAATTGCTGTGCAAACGTGCAATAAAACAGTATATAGTAAATAGTCGAATCCTATATACTCAAATAAAAGATAGACAGCTAACGTCTATTAGAACTTCGCCAGAAATCACACTGAGCTCTAGTTGTACTGATCTATAGGGTATCCTGGTCAAACAGGATATTAATCCTCCGTAACATCACCTCGTACATGTAAAAGGTGGGTACATATAGTAAGGTGCTGATGTTAGTACACAAAAAAATGTTCGCTTTAAGATATCCCTTTAAGTCTCCGATAACTGTGTGTTGTTCAGTAATGGGGTGAGCGATCTTATTAAACCTGTGTTGTACCTGTGTCCACACTGGGGGGACACATCTAAGGGGTTCTAGGTGATGTTGTTGGTGTAGTGGGCCTATCCTGTGGCTCCCTATAGATGTATGGGTGAGTACCTGCTCCTAGAAAAACATAGATAGAGAAGTGCTGACAATGCTATGTTCCATGGTAACCCAGTTAGTCACTTGTATTGTGTCAGTAAAGAGCCTAGCGAGAGTGTGGTTAGTGTACTCCGCATGTGTATTGTGCTCTGCGCTAAACGTCCTTAGAGAGATCTTATGCACATTAGCTGCGCATGCGCTAGTTTCGTGCCTTCTCGCGTTAGGTATCGGCGGCTAATACAGGGGTGGGGGACACCCACAGGAAAAAGCAATAGTATGATGCCTCTTGGTAAGTATTGTGATCATGTAGACTGTTGGTGTTTAGTTATCACTGAAACCCCTAGCCGTCCTGTCATATGCCAGAGCTGTTTGAAGTTCAGACTGCGCATGCGTCACAGACCGTGCTTAGATAGTACTGTTAGAACGTCTGCGCATGCGTCGGTGCACGGTAAGTAGGATAATAGCGATTGTAATAGTAAAGGACACGTTTAGGGTTCTGTTATAGGTGTTTGAGTCTTATCTACATGACAGAAAAAATGCTAATGATGAAATGCTGCACCGGGGCAAGGAGTTCTCGTATGCTCCTAACACGGGTGGTCAGCTGTTGATAGCGCGTGTGTTGCCCGGTGTACCATACAGTGTAGTGCAGTTTGCCCGAGAGGGTATTCGGTTAAAGACTTTGCTAATAGCTATACTAGTATGGTGGTATAGACAGCAGTAGCGTGGTGCCCATAGAACAATGATGGATGGATGGATGAAGTCACAGGAAGTGACGAAACATGCGGCATGTCGGGTCTTTTGCCGGCATTTAACTAACTTTGTCAGTTATCACCAGTAGCTCTCCGAGAGCGCTGTGCTCCTATACCACAATATATTAAAAACTCTTTGTTACACCCATTTAAAGAGGTGTTAGTACTGCCGCAGGGCAGTACTTGTTCTATGGGCACCACGCTACTGCTGTCTATACCACCATACTAGTATAGCTATTAGCAAAGTCTTTAACCGAATACCCTCTCGGGCAAACTGCACTACACTGTATGGTACACTGGGCAACACACGCGCTATCAACAGCTGACCACCCGTGTTAGGAGCATTCGAGAACTCCTTGCCCCGGTGCAGCATTTCATCATTAGCATTTTTTCTGTCATGTAGATAAGACTCAAACACCTATAACAGAACCCTAAACGTGTCCTTTACTATTACAATCGCTATTATCCTACTTACCGTGCACCGACGCATGCGCAGACGTTCTAACAGTACTATCTAAGCACGGTCTGTGACGCATGCGCAGTCTGAACTTCAAACAGCTCTGGCATATGACAGGACGGCTAGGGGTTTCAGTGATACCTAAACACCAACAGTCTACATGATCACAATACTTACCAAGAGGCATCATACTATTGCTTTTTCCTGTGGGTGTCCCCCACCCCTGTATTAGCCGCCGATACCTAACGCGAGAAGGCACGAAACTAGCGCATGCGCAGCTAATGTGAATAAGATCTCTCTAAGGACGTTTAGAGCAGAGCACAATACACATGCGGAGTACACTAACCACACTCTCGCTAGGCTCTTTACTGACACAATACAAGTGACTAACTGGGTTACCATGGAACATAGCATTGTCAGCACTTCTCTATCTATGTTTTTCTAGGAGCAGGTACTCACCCATACATCTATAGGGAGCCACAGGATAGGCCCACTACACCAACAACATCACCTAGAACCCCTTAGATGTGTCCCCCCAGTGTGGACACAGGTACAACACAGGTTTAATAAGATCGCTCACCCCATTACTGAACAACACACAGTTATCGGAGACTTAAAGGGATATCTTAAAGCGAACATTTTTTTGTGTACTAACATCAGCACCTTACTATATGTACCCACCTTTTACATGTACGAGGTGATGTTACGGAGGATTAATATCCTGTTTGACCAGGATACCCTATAGATCAGTACAACTAGAGCTCAGTGTGATTTCTGGCGAAGTTCTAATAGACGTTAGCTGTCTATCTTTTATTTGAGTATATAGGATTCGACTATTTACTATATACTGTTTTATTGCCCGTTTGCACAGCAATTCAATAAAATTCACTACACTCACTACATCCACCCCTGACCGTCTATATTATAAAGGTCTGCGGTGCGCCTATAAAGGGACTCTGTAGTGCACCTTCTCTGGTACACTTTTCTGGTATATTGTCTATTTCCCTAGGCAGCACGCTTTTACCAACCAGGGGTTAGAGCGAGGTTCCTCTCTATATCTCCCTAATATGAAACAGAGCAAGAGATGCATCTGATATTGTATGTATATCTTTATTTAAACAGTGCCATCTATGTGAATAGCGCTTCACAGCAGTAATACACGTGACATAATAATATAACACATATTGAGAATAAGCGCTTGAGACATAAAAGTAACATTAGGATAAAGGAGTCCCTCCCCGAAGATCTAAGTGATAAGTTGGAAGAACGTACAGAAACAGTAGGAGGGTGTTCTGGTAAGTGTGTCTCCAAGGGGTCAAGGTAGATGTATGAGGTGTATAGTATCAGCTACGGAGGTACCCATATGCTTCGTTAGAGAGGTGTGTTCGTTAGAGAGGTGTGTTTTAGCTGAGTTTTAATGGTGGATAGAGAGGGTGCTAGACAGGAGAGGGATTTCAGCAGGAGAGACGCTGAGACAGATTTAGTAGAGCGTAAAGTTGTTCTAGTAGCAGCGTTTAGGAAAGACTGAAGGGGAGACAGGTGAGAGGCAGGAAGGCCAGACAGTAGAACATTACAATAGTCAATGTGTGAGAGAATGAGGGTCTGCATTAGAGTTTTAGCAGTAGAGCAACAGAGGAAATGGCATATGTTTGCAATGCTACGGAGGAAAGAATGACACGTTTTATCTACTGTACATTGTGTATGTGAGAGAAGAATGTGAGGGAGGAGTCAAATGTGACACCTTGGCAGCGTGCTTGTGATATTGGGTGTATGATAGTACTGCTAACAGTAATATTGAAGAGGGCAGTAGTGCCAGGCTTGGGAAGAAGTATGAGGAGCTCCATCTATGACCTGTTAAGTTTGAGTCAGCCGTCCCGCCACGACCAAGTCCCCACCAGCGTTTCTCCTCACAGGGACCCTCCGCTGCAGCTGCACCACCGGCTGCTTCCCTTATCATGTACGTTTTAGACTTTAAGGGTTTTAGTGGTTATGTTAAGGGGTTAACTTTAGGGGATCTAGTGGTTAGGGTAGTGGGTTAACTTAAGGGGTTTTAGGGTATGAGGTTAAGGTTTTTAAGGTACGGGGTATCATTAGTATGAGGAGTTAAGATTAGGTTTGTTTTTAGGTAAGGGCTAAAGTTGGGGACTTACCCTAGTGGGAAAGCGGCCAAAAAAATGAAATAATAAATGAAAAAACATATTCTCTTCTACCAGAGTAAGGGACAGGCTCACAAGGTCCGCTTCTGCAAGGTCTTCTACGCCTTAAGATTTCTGTGGCCATTAAGTAAGGAGTTGGAGTAAGGGACGAAACTGAATGAGGAGGAGGAAGTGGAGTGAAATGACCTCCCCCCCCGATGTTGCCAGCGAGTCGCTGGATGCAGCCGCAATTGTTAGAGTGGATGGTGAACGCAAGCTCTCCCTACATTTCTACTTTGCCAATGTAAGCTTCTTTACCGCAGCAGTTAGTGGGCAATACTATTGGTAATGGCAAAGCTGCTCTGCCACAGGAGGTGGATTAACACACAGACCTGTCAGCTGGATGTTTGGGAGATGTTCGCCAAATGATGGGTCGTCTGTCAAAATGATATCTGCATCTTCAGGAACTCCTGCTAAAACACCAGTGCAACCTCGTCGTAGTGGTCAATGCAGTAGCAGGAAGTCTCAGTTCAGCTACAGCTGGGACAGGTACAGCTAGAGCAGGTGCAAATGCTGCTACAGCTTGTTCAGGCACTGGTAGAGCAGATGCCAGAACTGGTAGAGCAGGTTTAGGCACTGGTGTTGCTGGTGCTGGTACAGCTTAGGCAGGCACTGGTACAGCTGATGAGGATGCTGGTAAAGCATATTCCTGAAGAAGAACAACAGTAAAATGGAACGTTACTGAGTCCTCTGGGTGCTGTTCCTCAATGCTCACCTCAAAGGTTCATTCTGTCTCTACAGTTAGCTCTCTGGCTATTGTCCTTCAGAAAACTTACATAATATGATCAAATATAGTACTATAGTACATTTAACCACATTTTAATATACTTTGTGTGCATAAACATCAATTTCTTCACAAGTTTAGATAAGTTTAACAAGAAGGATAATATGGTGTTCTGTTAAGTATTTGACATACTGTAAATCTATTTTACTGTTTATTAATGTGGTGTCATAGTGATTTGAGAACAGTAATATGGTAATACAATAGCTAAAGGACTACAGTACTTTATATCTATTGAATATGACTGTAATGTGCAAGACATGGTCTATAGCCTACTCAAATATTATGTAGTCATACATCTAAGCATTCAAAACGTAGGTTATTTGACGAACTACTCACCACATGTATGTGTGACTGCAGGGCAAATAATACAGTAATTTTAGGTCTGGGAGGGCTGGGATTGTAAAACTGGGATATTGTTCTACACTAGCAGCTCAGAGCCAAGTCCTACAAAGAACCCTGGACTTTCCATGAATAGCCCACCACTGATTGGCTACACCTGGTGTTCCCATTTTGCGAATGGGTAACTCTCAATGTATTACTTCCTGGTAAAACATTTTATAAACTAAATAATGGGAACTCTTGCTAATGTAACCAAACTAGTACTGATGAACAAGAGAGTGCTTATCAGGACAAGTCTCTGGAGACCACTGTGCCTGAGTCAGAGAGGCAAATGGATGGTCTTTTTGTTGCACTCGGACGGTGGAGTTGGAGGCAACTAGCTATGGCAGTTTGCAGTCCTCCTCACAAAGTCTACCTGAGTCTGGAGACCCTCAACTTGAACTGTCTGTTATCCATGATAAGCCAGCTCCAGCAGTGTCCTAACCCTAGATATTAAGGACTCCTGCAAGTATTCCCTGTTACTCCATACAGTATATTGTTGTGGTTTGTATTAGTTCTTATTGTTACCTGTGTATAATAAACTACTTTGTTTATTAACCTCTGTGTCTTGCCTGGTGTATACGACCCCAAAGTGAGTCTGGTCAATCTGCTACGTGACATGGCGCAAAATGTTTTAGAGTTGTATTACAGTAGGTTCTTGTAACAGGGGACTTATCCCTGTTCACAAAGGTGCCTCTAATCCAGCAGTGTGGTGGTTAACTGCTGGTAGCAAATTAACTAGCACCACCTGCCTGATTACAGGTAGTAGAAAAAGCCTGCCTTTGAGACAGGAAGTAACTCCTCCCTAGCTCTGACTGAGAGCTGACCTTTGGAGAGACAGAGCAGAGGTTCTTCAGACCCAGGAGAGACTGACCAAAAGAAACCCAGGTCTCTGGAGCTGAGCGGTCTTGAGCTCTGCACAGCAGAGCTGAATTCAAGACACAGGGAAAACTACTGCACCTGAAGCTGAACCAGGAAGTGAGATTTTCCCTCCAAGAAACAGATAAGACTTGTATTCTTAAGAGACTGCTTATATCTGCTTATTTTCATGCTATATGTTTTGGGGCTGCGAGAACTGCTTGACTAAGGGAGATGTGAACTAATTGCATAGGATTTCACTAGAAATACTCCCAAGTGAATGGAAGCTTTGTTCCCCCCCCTGTGTTTGGATAATTTCCTGATGAAAAGGAACAGGCACAATAAAGCCTATTATAATTTCACATTATAAAGCCTCCTAATTGTGTACCTCTGTGAACGTCCGTCCACATATGGTGTCCGAGGTGGGACAAGAGGTGTCTTTGTAGTTAAAAAGGACAGGAGAGTTTTATGTGAAATTTTTTGTTATGCTTTTTTGCCTACAAACAAGTCTGAGAAACTTAGAGAAAAAAAAAAAACCTCATGCAGCAGAGATCAGAATTAAAGGGACACACCACTGCACTGAAACATACACAGCATTGAAACTTACAAAAACACAGATGGACTTTTTACCCCAATCCCAAGAGGAGAGAGACTGCTGAAGCAGCTAAAACTTTATTTTCCTATCAAAAAGCATAATATGGTAATTGAAATAGGGCTCTTTGCCTTTCAGCCATAGTCAGGGTTCAAGAAGTGAGTCAGCCCTTGGAAAGGGATAGGTGTTTGTTGTTTTCAAAAGTTTCGCTGAAGCAGTGAATACAGATGGTGACCCACGAGTGGTACTGATTTTGCAAATAAAGGTTGCCACACCGCATAGGGCTACCAGCTGTGAATGGAGTATATGCAGAAAAGTGTGAAAATTGATACAAGACTGTGCTGAAGCAAGGGAATTTTTAGCAAACAAATGCTGAGTGTAAAATTGCCCTATAAAGAAAAAGGTTTTTCAAAGCCAATTGCTGAGTGTTGAGTCCACTGCAAAGAATGTATTTTTTCTGCAAGTAAAAAAGTATGCCTATTATCTTGGGAGCAAAACAGACACCCAAAGTGTGAAGTGTGAATGCCATAATACCCAAAGATGAGACTGAAAATTACTGAACTCAGGCAGAAAACCAAATTCTGTTGCTGAAGCGGAGGGATTTCACCTAGCAAATAAATGGTATATAGCAAATAGACTTTTTTACCTAGCAACTGCACAATCTTGTATACCTGATAAAAGAAAATGCATGCACAGTACTGCTGATATTGAAAAAAAAAAAATTACCCAAGAAAGAAAAATCTACAGAAATGCCTGTGAGAACTACGACCTCTACAAGCAAAATATGCCCATCTGTAGGACTATCACAATTGGGGGTTCTAGCAAATACAGTGGCAACAGCTGCAATAGCGCCTCCTGAGGTCAGGAAGAAAATTACACCTGATTGCCTAAAAATGGAGGACAAGATGCAGCGTTCCTGTAATGAACCCTACCCCACTGAAGAGTGGCCCTTCCAGTCCAATAAAGAGGAAGACATCTCTTACGGGGAACCCGAACCGAGTCACACCCACAAAACACCCCAAGAATGGTGGGGGTGCCTGAACTCGGCACGAACAGAAAAGACCGCTCTTTTTGATGACGAATATGATCAGCAGGAGACAGAGCGGGAGCAGTGGACACCGAATATTTCCGTCAGCTATTACAGTTGCAAGAAAAGCCGGGTGGATCCAGTGACGCTGCTAAAACTTCAAATGAAGATGGAGACCCCAATATCCCTGAAGGGACGGTGTCATCCAAATCAAAAAGGAAGAAAAAGAAAAGCAGTTCTTCACTTACCGTGGAAGTAACAGACACATCCGCAGATCCTGTGGAGAAAAAGGGGGACCGAGATGCCCTGCAGGCTAGAGAAAATGGAGAATTCGTCCCGCGTATAACCGAATATCCAGAGGGCCCAAGGCAGAAGTCGTGTACCCCAAAGAAGTGTCTGTCCGGTGCCAACAATGAGGAACCCTCAACCAGTCATCCCAGGGAAGCGGAGCCGGAACCAGTGAGTGACGATCCCTTGACCAGCCCTGAAGACGCCCTGCAAATTGCCAGGCGTGACTGTGATTTACTCCGTGAACAATTGAATCAAAAGAAAGATGGTTACGCGGAGCTACTGAAAAATAACGTGAAGCTACAGGAATATGTGCTCGCAATGTACTCTACAGCTAGGACAGAATTGGACGATCTCAAGACTGAGCTAGATACTGCAAATGCTGCTATTTCCGCCATGGATGAAAAGCAGAGCCAATCTGATAAAATGGTGGCTACGCTAAAGCGGAAGTATGAGGAGGCACTGAAGCAGATGACAGTCTTCCAGCAAGAGGTTCACACTCTTCGCATAGAGCTGAATGCCTCACAACAGGAGGTCAACAGTGTCCAGATAGAGGTGGACGTAGCTCAGAAAGAGGTTCAGACACTCCACAGAGCACTGGATGCCTCACATCATGAGACCAACAGCTGCCGCACAGACCTGGAAGTTTCCAGAAAGGAACTACACAGTCTCACTGAGGAGCTGGACATTTTAAGGAAAACTATCCTACATCTTAACTTAGATCTCAAAGTCTCTCTGACCGTCTATATTATAAAGGTCTGCGGTGCGCCTATAAAGGGACTCTGTAGTGCACCTTCTCTGGTACACTTTTCTGGTATATTGTCTATTTCCCTAGGCAGCACGCTTTTACCAACCAGGGGTTAGAGCGAGGTTCCTCTCTATATCTCCCTAATATGAAACAGAGCAAGAGATGCATCTGATATTGTATGTATATCTTTATTTAAACAGTGCCATCTATGTGAATAGCGCTTCACAGCAGTAATACACGTGACATAATAATATAACACATATTGAGAATAAGCGCTTGAGACATAAAAGTAACATTAGGATAAAGGAGTCCCTCCCCGAAGATCTAAGTGATAAGTTGGAAGAACGTACAGAAACAGTAGGAGGGTGTTCTGGTAAGTGTGTCTCCAAGGGGTCAAGGTAGATGTATGAGGTGTATAGTATCAGCTACGGAGGTACCCATATGCTTCGTTAGAGAGGTGTGTTCGTTAGAGAGGTGTGTTTTAGCTGAGTTTTAATGGTGGATAGAGAGGGTGCTAGACAGGAGAGGGATTTCAGCAGGAGAGACGCTGAGACAGATTTAGTAGAGCGTAAAGTTGTTCTAGTAGCAGCGTTTAGGAAAGACTGAAGGGGAGACAGGTGAGAGGCAGGAAGGCCAGACAGTAGAACATTACAATAGTCAATGTGTGAGAGAATGAGGGTCTGCATTAGAGTTTTAGCAGTAGAGCAACAGAGGAAATGGCATATGTTTGCAATGCTACGGAGGAAAGAATGACACGTTTTATCTACTGTACATTGTGTATGTGAGAGAAGAATGTGAGGGAGGAGTCAAATGTGACACCTTGGCAGCGTGCTTGTGATATTGGGTGTATGATAGTACTGCTAACAGTAATATTGAAGAGGGCAGTAGTGCCAGGCTTGGGAAGAAGTATGAGGAGCTCCATCTATGACCTGTTAAGTTTGAGTCAGCCGTCCCGCCACGACCAAGTCCCCACCAGCGTTTCTCCTCACAGGGACCCTCCGCTGCAGCTGCACCACCGGCTGCTTCCCTTATCATGTACGTTTTAGACTTTAAGGGTTTTAGTGGTTATGTTAAGGGGTTAACTTTAGGGGATCTAGTGGTTAGGGTAGTGGGTTAACTTAAGGGGTTTTAGGGTATGAGGTTAAGGTTTTTAAGGTACGGGGTATCATTAGTATGAGGAGTTAAGATTAGGTTTGTTTTTAGGTAAGGGCTAAAGTTGGGGACTTACCCTAGTGGGAAAGCGGCCAAAAAAATGAAATAATAAATGAAAAAACATATTCTCTTCTACCAGAGTAAGGGACAGGCTCACAAGGTCCGCTTCTGCAAGGTCTTCTACGCCTTAAGATTTCTGTGGCCATTAAGTAAGGAGTTGGAGTAAGGGACGAAACTGAATGAGGAGGAGGAAGTGGAGTGAAATGACCTCCCCCCCCGATGTTGCCAGCGAGTCGCTGGATGCAGCCGCAATTGTTAGAGTGGATGGTGAACGCAAGCTCTCCCTACATTTCTACTTTGCCAATGTAAGCTTCTTTACCGCAGCAGTTAGTGGGCAATACTATTGGTAATGGCAAAGCTGCTCTGCCACAGGAGGTGGATTAACACACAGACCTGTCAGCTGGATGTTTGGGAGATGTTCGCCAAATGATGGGTCGTCTGTCAAAATGATATCTGCATCTTCAGGAACTCCTGCTAAAACACCAGTGCAACCTCGTCGTAGTGGTCAATGCAGTAGCAGGAAGTCTCAGTTCAGCTACAGCTGGGACAGGTACAGCTAGAGCAGGTGCAAATGCTGCTACAGCTTGTTCAGGCACTGGTAGAGCAGATGCCAGAACTGGTAGAGCAGGTTTAGGCACTGGTGTTGCTGGTGCTGGTACAGCTTAGGCAGGCACTGGTACAGCTGATGAGGATGCTGGTAAAGCATATTCCTGAAGAAGAACAACAGTAAAATGGAACGTTACTGAGTCCTCTGGGTGCTGTTCCTCAATGCTCACCTCAAAGGTTCATTCTGTCTCTACAGTTAGCTCTCTGGCTATTGTCCTTCAGAAAACTTACATAATATGATCAAATATAGTACTATAGTACATTTAACCACATTTTAATATACTTTGTGTGCATAAACATCAATTTCTTCACAAGTTTAGATAAGTTTAACAAGAAGGATAATATGGTGTTCTGTTAAGTATTTGACATACTGTAAATCTATTTTACTGTTTATTAATGTGGTGTCATAGTGATTTGAGAACAGTAATATGGTAATACAATAGCTAAAGGACTACAGTACTTTATATCTATTGAATATGACTGTAATGTGCAAGACATGGTCTATAGCCTACTCAAATATTATGTAGTCATACATCTAAGCATTCAAAACGTAGGTTATTTGACGAACTACTCACCACATGTATGTGTGACTGCAGGGCAAATAATACAGTAATTTTAGGTCTGGGAGGGCTGGGATTGTAAAACTGGGATATTGTTCTACACTAGCAGCTCAGAGCCAAGTCCTACAAAGAACCCTGGACTTTCCATGAATAGCCCACCACTGATTGGCTACACCTGGTGTTCCCATTTTGCGAATGGGTAACTCTCAATGTATTACTTCCTGGTAAAACATTTTATAAACTAAATAATGGGAACTCTTGCTAATGTAACCAAACTAGTACTGATGAACAAGAGAGTGCTTATCAGGACAAGTCTCTGGAGACCACTGTGCCTGAGTCAGAGAGGCAAATGGATGGTCTTTTTGTTGCACTCGGACGGTGGAGTTGGAGGCAACTAGCTATGGCAGTTTGCAGTCCTCCTCACAAAGTCTACCTGAGTCTGGAGACCCTCAACTTGAACTGTCTGTTATCCATGATAAGCCAGCTCCAGCAGTGTCCTAACCCTAGATATTAAGGACTCCTGCAAGTATTCCCTGTTACTCCATACAGTATATTGTTGTGGTTTGTATTAGTTCTTATTGTTACCTGTGTATAATAAACTACTTTGTTTATTAACCTCTGTGTCTTGCCTGGTGTATACGACCCCAAAGTGAGTCTGGTCAATCTGCTACGTGACATGGCGCAAAATGTTTTAGAGTTGTATTACAGTAGGTTCTTGTAACAGGGGACTTATCCCTGTTCACAAAGGTGCCTCTAATCCAGCAGTGTGGTGGTTAACTGCTGGTAGCAAATTAACTAGCACCACCTGCCTGATTACAGGTAGTAGAAAAAGCCTGCCTTTGAGACAGGAAGTAACTCCTCCCTAGCTCTGACTGAGAGCTGACCTTTGGAGAGACAGAGCAGAGGTTCTTCAGACCCAGGAGAGACTGACCAAAAGAAACCCAGGTCTCTGGAGCTGAGCGGTCTTGAGCTCTGCACAGCAGAGCTGAATTCAAGACACAGGGAAAACTACTGCACCTGAAGCTGAACCAGGAAGTGAGATTTTCCCTCCAAGAAACAGATAAGACTTGTATTCTTAAGAGACTGCTTATATCTGCTTATTTTCATGCTATATGTTTTGGGGCTGCGAGAACTGCTTGACTAAGGGAGATGTGAACTAATTGCATAGGATTTCACTAGAAATACTCCCAAGTGAATGGAAGCTTTGTTCCCCCCCCTGTGTTTGGATAATTTCCTGATGAAAAGGAACAGGCACAATAAAGCCTATTATAATTTCACATTATAAAGCCTCCTAATTGTGTACCTCTGTGAACGTCCGTCCACATATGGTGTCCGAGGTGGGACAAGAGGTGTCTTTGTAGTTAAAAAGGACAGGAGAGTTTTATGTGAAATTTTTTGTTATGCTTTTTTGCCTACAAACAAGTCTGAGAAACTTAGAGAAAAAAAAAAAACCTCATGCAGCAGAGATCAGAATTAAAGGGACACACCACTGCACTGAAACATACACAGCATTGAAACTTACAAAAACACAGATGGACTTTTTACCCCAATCCCAAGAGGAGAGAGACTGCTGAAGCAGCTAAAACTTTATTTTCCTATCAAAAAGCATAATATGGTAATTGAAATAGGGCTCTTTGCCTTTCAGCCATAGTCAGGGTTCAAGAAGTGAGTCAGCCCTTGGAAAGGGATAGGTGTTTGTTGTTTTCAAAAGTTTCGCTGAAGCAGTGAATACAGATGGTGACCCACGAGTGGTACTGATTTTGCAAATAAAGGTTGCCACACCGCATAGGGCTACCAGCTGTGAATGGAGTATATGCAGAAAAGTGTGAAAATTGATACAAGACTGTGCTGAAGCAAGGGAATTTTTAGCAAACAAATGCTGAGTGTAAAATTGCCCTATAAAGAAAAAGGTTTTTCAAAGCCAATTGCTGAGTGTTGAGTCCACTGCAAAGAATGTATTTTTTCTGCAAGTAAAAAAGTATGCCTATTATCTTGGGAGCAAAACAGACACCCAAAGTGTGAAGTGTGAATGCCATAATACCCAAAGATGAGACTGAAAATTACTGAACTCAGGCAGAAAACCAAATTCTGTTGCTGAAGCGGAGGGATTTCACCTAGCAAATAAATGGTATATAGCAAATAGACTTTTTTACCTAGCAACTGCACAATCTTGTATACCTGATAAAAGAAAATGCATGCACAGTACTGCTGATATTGAAAAAAAAAAAATTACCCAAGAAAGAAAAATCTACAGAAATGCCTGTGAGAGCTACGACCTCTACAAGCAAAATATGCCCATCTGTAGGACTATCACAATTGGGGGTTCTAGCAAATACAGTGGCAACAGCTGCAATAGCGCCTCCTGAGGTCAGGAAGAAAATTACACCTGATTGCCTAAAAATGGAGGACAAGATGCAGCGTTCCTGTAATGAACCCTACCCCACTGAAGAGTGGCCCTTCCAGTCCAATAAAGAGGAAGACATCTCTTACGGGGAACCCGAACCGAGTCACACCCACAAAACACCCCAAGAATGGTGGGGGTGCCTGAACTCGGCACGAACAGAAAAGACCGCTCTTTTTGATGACGAATATGATCAGCAGGAGACAGAGCGGGAGCAGTGGACACCGAATATTTCCGTCAGCTATTACAGTTGCAAGAAAAGCCGGGTGGATCCAGTGACGCTGCTAAAACTTCAAATGAAGATGGAGACCCCAATATCCCTGAAGGGACGGTGTCATCCAAATCAAAAAGGAAGAAAAAGAAAAGCAGTTCTTCACTTACCGTGGAAGTAACAGACACATCCGCAGATCCTGTGGAGAAAAAGGGGGACCGAGATGCCCTGCAGGCTAGAGAAAATGGAGAATTCGTCCCGCGTATAACCGAATATCCAGAGGGCCCAAGGCAGAAGTCGTGTACCCCAAAGAAGTGTCTGTCCGGTGCCAACAATGAGGAACCCTCAACCAGTCATCCCAGGGAAGCGGAGCCGGAACCAGTGAGTGACGATCCCTTGACCAGCCCTGAAGACGCCCTGCAAATTGCCAGGCGTGACTGTGATTTACTCCGTGAACAATTGAATCAAAAGAAAGATGGTTACGCGGAGCTACTGAAAAATAACGTGAAGCTACAGGAATATGTGCTCGCAATGTACTCTACAGCTAGGACAGAATTGGACGATCTCAAGACTGAGCTAGATACTGCAAATGCTGCTATTTCCGCCATGGATGAAAAGCAGAGCCAATCTGATAAAATGGTGGCTACGCTAAAGCGGAAGTATGAGGAGGCACTGAAGCAGATGACAGTCTTCCAGCAAGAGGTTCACACTCTTCGCATAGAGCTGAATGCCTCACAACAGGAGGTCAACAGTGTCCAGATAGAGGTGGACGTAGCTCAGAAAGAGGTTCAGACACTCCACAGAGCACTGGATGCCTCACATCATGAGACCAACAGCTGCCGCACAGACCTGGAAGTTTCCAGAAAGGAACTACACAGTCTCACTGAGGAGCTGGACATTTTAAGGAAAACTATCCTACATCTTAACTTAGATCTCAAAGTCTCTCTGACCGTCTATATTATAAAGGTCTGCGGTGCGCCTATAAAGGGACTCTGTAGTGCACCTTCTCTGGTACACTTTTCTGGTATATTGTCTATTTCCCTAGGCAGCACGCTTTTACCAACCAGGGGTTAGAGCGAGGTTCCTCTCTATATCTCCCTAATATGAAACAGAGCAAGAGATGCATCTGATATTGTATGTATATCTTTATTTAAACAGTGCCATCTATGTGAATAGCGCTTCACAGCAGTAATACACGTGACATAATAATATAACACATATTGAGAATAAGCGCTTGAGACATAAAAGTAACATTAGGATAAAGGAGTCCCTCCCCGAAGATCTAAGTGATAAGTTGGAAGAACGTACAGAAACAGTAGGAGGGTGTTCTGGTAAGTGTGTCTCCAAGGGGTCAAGGTAGATGTATGAGGTGTATAGTATCAGCTACGGAGGTACCCATATGCTTCGTTAGAGAGGTGTGTTCGTTAGAGAGGTGTGTTTTAGCTGAGTTTTAATGGTGGATAGAGAGGGTGCTAGACAGGAGAGGGATTTCAGCAGGAGAGACGCTGAGACAGATTTAGTAGAGCGTAAAGTTGTTCTAGTAGCAGCGTTTAGGAAAGACTGAAGGGGAGACAGGTGAGAGGCAGGAAGGCCAGACAGTAGAACATTACAATAGTCAATGTGTGAGAGAATGAGGGTCTGCATTAGAGTTTTAGCAGTAGAGCAACAGAGGAAATGGCATATGTTTGCAATGCTACGGAGGAAAGAATGACACGTTTTATCTACTGTACATTGTGTATGTGAGAGAAGAATGTGAGGGAGGAGTCAAATGTGACACCTTGGCAGCGTGCTTGTGATATTGGGTGTATGATAGTACTGCTAACAGTAATATTGAAGAGGGCAGTAGTGCCAGGCTTGGGAAGAAGTATGAGGAGCTCCATCTATGACCTGTTAAGTTTGAGTCAGCCGTCCCGCCACGACCAAGTCCCCACCAGCGTTTCTCCTCACAGGGACCCTCCGCTGCAGCTGCACCACCGGCTGCTTCCCTTATCATGTACGTTTTAGACTTTAAGGGTTTTAGTGGTTATGTTAAGGGGTTAACTTTAGGGGATCTAGTGGTTAGGGTAGTGGGTTAACTTAAGGGGTTTTAGGGTATGAGGTTAAGGTTTTTAAGGTACGGGGTATCATTAGTATGAGGAGTTAAGATTAGGTTTGTTTTTAGGTAAGGGCTAAAGTTGGGGACTTACCCTAGTGGGAAAGCGGCCAAAAAAATGAAATAATAAATGAAAAAACATATTCTCTTCTACCAGAGTAAGGGACAGGCTCACAAGGTCCGCTTCTGCAAGGTCTTCTACGCCTTAAGATTTCTGTGGCCATTAAGTAAGGAGTTGGAGTAAGGGATGAAACTGAATGAGGAGGAGGAAGTGGAGTGAAATGACCTCCCCCCCCGATGTTGCCAGCGAGTCGCTGGATGCAGCCGCAATTGTTAGAGTGGATGGTGAACGCAAGCTCTCCCTACATTTCTACTTTGCCAATGTAAGCTTCTTTACCGCAGCAGTTAGTGGGCAATACTATTGGTAATGGCAAAGCTGCTCTGCCACAGGAGGTGGATTAACACACAGACCTGTCAGCTGGATGTTTGGGAGATGTTCGCCAAATGATGGGTCGTCTGTCAAAATGATATCTGCATCTTCAGGAACTCCTGCTAAAACACCAGTGCAACCTCGTCGTAGTGGTCAATGCAGTAGCAGGAAGTCTCAGTTCAGCTACAGCTGGGACAGGTACAGCTAGAGCAGGTGCAAATGCTGCTACAGCTTGTTCAGGCACTGGTAGAGCAGATGCCAGAACTGGTAGAGCAGGTTTAGGCACTGGTGTTGCTGGTGCTGGTACAGCTTAGGCAGGCACTGGTACAGCTGATGAGGATGCTGGTAAAGCATATTCCTGAAGAAGAACAACAGTAAAATGGAACGTTACTGAGTCCTCTGGGTGCTGTTCCTCAATGCTCACCTCAAAGGTTCATTCTGTCTCTACAGTTAGCTCTCTGGCTATTGTCCTTCAGAAAACTTACATAATATGATCAAATATAGTACTATAGTACATTTAACCACATTTTAATATACTTTGTGTGCATAAACATCAATTTCTTCACAAGTTTAGATAAGTTTAACAAGAAGGATAATATGGTGTTCTGTTAAGTATTTGACATACTGTAAATCTATTTTACTGTTTATTAATGTGGTGTCATAGTGATTTGAGAACAGTAATATGGTAATACAATAGCTAAAGGACTACAGTACTTTATATCTATTGAATATGACTGTAATGTGCAAGACATGGTCTATAGCCTACTCAAATATTATGTAGTCATACATCTAAGCATTCAAAACGTAGGTTATTTGACGAACTACTCACCACATGTATGTGTGACTGCAGGGCAAATAATACAGTAATTTTAGGTCTGGGAGGGCTGGGATTGTAAAACTGGGATATTGTTCTACACTAGCAGCTCAGAGCCAAGTCCTACAAAGAACCCTGGACTTTCCATGAATAGCCCACCACTGATTGGCTACACCTGGTGTTCCCATTTTGCGAATGGGTAACTCTCAATGTATTACTTCCTGGTAAAACATTTTATAAACTAAATAATGGGAACTCTTGCTAATGTAACCAAACTAGTACTGATGAACAAGAGAGTGCTTATCAGGACAAGTCTCTGGAGACCACTGTGCCTGAGTCAGAGAGGCAAATGGATGGTCTTTTTGTTGCACTCGGACGGTGGAGTTGGAGGCAACTAGCTATGGCAGTTTGCAGTCCTCCTCACAAAGTCTACCTGAGTCTGGAGACCCTCAACTTGAACTGTCTGTTATCCATGATAAGCCAGCTCCAGCAGTGTCCTAACCCTAGATATTAAGGACTCCTGCAAGTATTCCCTGTTACTCCATACAGTATATTGTTGTGGTTTGTATTAGTTCTTATTGTTACCTGTGTATAATAAACTACTTTGTTTATTAACCTCTGTGTCTTGCCTGGTGTATACGACCCCAAAGTGAGTCTGGTCAATCTGCTACGTGACATGGCGCAAAATGTTTTAGAGTTGTATTACAGTAGGTTCTTGTAACAGGGGACTTATCCCTGTTCACAAAGGTGCCTCTAATCCAGCAGTGTGGTGGTTAACTGCTGGTAGCAAATTAACTAGCACCACCTGCCTGATTACAGGTAGTAGAAAAAGCCTGCCTTTGAGACAGGAAGTAACTCCTCCCTAGCTCTGACTGAGAGCTGACCTTTGGAGAGACAGAGCAGAGGTTCTTCAGACCCAGGAGAGACTGACCAAAAGAAACCCAGGTCTCTGGAGCTGAGCGGTCTTGAGCTCTGCACAGCAGAGCTGAATTCAAGACACAGGGAAAACTACTGCACCTGAAGCTGAACCAGGAAGTGAGATTTTCCCTCCAAGAAACAGATAAGACTTGTATTCTTAAGAGACTGCTTATATCTGCTTATTTTCATGCTATATGTTTTGGGGCTGCGAGAACTGCTTGACTAAGGGAGATGTGAACTAATTGCATAGGATTTCACTAGAAATACTCCCAAGTGAATGGAAGCTTTGTTCCCCCCCCTGTGTTTGGATAATTTCCTGATGAAAAGGAACAGGCACAATAAAGCCTATTATAATTTCACATTATAAAGCCTCCTAATTGTGTACCTCTGTGAACGTCCGTCCACATATGGTGTCCGAGGTGGGACAAGAGGTGTCTTTGTAGTTAAAAAGGACAGGAGAGTTTTATGTGAAATTTTTTGTTATGCTTTTTTGCCTACAAACAAGTCTGAGAAACTTAGAGAGAAAAAAAAAACCTCATGCAGCAGAGATCAGAATTAAAGGGACACACCACTGCACTGAAACATACACAGCATTGAAACTTACAAAAACACAGATGGACTTTTTACCCCAATCCCAAGAGGAGAGAGACTGCTGAAGCAGCTAAAACTTTATTTTCCTATCAAAAAGCATAATATGGTAATTGAAATAGGGCTCTTTGCCTTTCAGCCATAGTCAGGGTTCAAGAAGTGAGTCAGCCCTTGGAAAGGGATAGGTGTTTGTTGTTTTCAAAAGTTTCGCTGAAGCAGTGAATACAGATGGTGACCCACGAGTGGTACTGATTTTGCAAATAAAGGTTGCCACACCGCATAGGGCTACCAGCTGTGAATGGAGTATATGCAGAAAAGTGTGAAAATTGATACAAGACTGTGCTGAAGCAAGGGAATTTTTAGCAAACAAATGCTGAGTGTAAAATTGCCCTATAAAGAAAAAGGTTTTTCAAAGCCAATTGCTGAGTGTTGGGTCCACTGCAAAGAATGTATTTTTTCTGCAAGTAAAAAAGTATGCCTATTATCTTGGGAGCAAAACAGACACCCAAAGTGTGAAGTGTGAATGCCATAATACCCAAAGATGAGACTGAAAATTACTGAACTCAGGCAGAAAACCAAATTCTGTTGCTGAAGCGGAGGGATTTCACCTAGCAAATAAATGGTATATAGCAAATAGACTTTTTTACCTAGCAACTGCACAATCTTGTATACCTGATAAAAGAAAATGCATGCACAGTACTGCTGATATTGAAAAAAAAAAAATTACCCAAGAAAGAAAAATCTACAGAAATGCCTGTGAGAGCTACGACCTCTACAAGCAAAATATGCCCATCTGTAGGACTATCACAATTGGGGGTTCTAGCAAATACAGTGGCAACAGCTGCAATAGCGCCTCCCTGAGGTCAGGAAGAAAATTACACCTGATTGCCTAAAAATGGAGGACAAGATGCAGCGTTCCTGTAATGAACCCTACCCCACTGAAGAGTGGCCCTTCCAGTCCAATAAAGAGGAAGACATCTCTTACGGGGAACCCGAACCGAGTCACACCCACAAAACACCCCAAGAATGGTGGGGGTGCCTGAACTCGGCACGAACAGAAAAGACCGCTCTTTTTGATGACGAATATGATCAGCAGGAGACAGAGCGGGAGCAGTGGACACCGAATATTTCCGTCAGCTATTACAGTTGCAAGAAAAGCCGGGTGGATCCAGTGACGCTGCTAAAACTTCAAATGAAGATGGAGACCCCAATATCCCTGAAGGGACGGTGTCATCCAAATCAAAAAGGAAGAAAAAGAAAAGCAGTTCTTCACTTACCGTGGAAGTAACAGACACATCCGCAGATCCTGTGGAGAAAAAGGGGGACCGAGATGCCCTGCAGGCTAGAGAAAATGGAGAATTCGTCCCGCGTATAACCGAATATCCAGAGGGCCCAAGGCAGAAGTCGTGTACCCCAAAGAAGTGTCTGTCCGGTGCCAACAATGAGGAACCCTCAACCAGTCATCCCAGGGAAGCGGAGCCGGAACCAGTGAGTGACGATCCCTTGACCAGCCCTGAAGACGCCCTGCAAATTGCCAGGCGTGACTGTGATTTACTCCGTGAACAATTGAATCAAAAGAAAGATGGTTACGCGGAGCTACTGAAAAATAACGTGAAGCTACAGGAATATGTGCTCGCAATGTACTCTACAGCTAGGACAGAATTGGACGATCTCAAGACTGAGCTAGATACTGCAAATGCTGCTATTTCCGCCATGGATGAAAAGCAGAGCCAATCTGATAAAATGGTGGCTACGCTAAAGCGGAAGTATGAGGAGGCACTGAAGCAGATGACAGTCTTCCAGCAAGAGGTTCACACTCTTCGCATAGAGCTGAATGCCTCACAACAGGAGGTCAACAGTGTCCAGATAGAGGTGGACGTAGCTCAGAAAGAGGTTCAGACACTCCACAGAGCACTGGATGCCTCACATCATGAGACCAACAGCTGCCGCACAGACCTGGAAGTTTCCAGAAAGGAACTACACAGTCTCACTGAGGAGCTGGACATTTTAAGGAAAACTATCCTACATCTTAACTTAGATCTCAAAGTCTCTCAGAAGGAGCTTCAGAACTTAAACCTGGAGATGGAAGTCTCACGCCAGGAGACAGCCCGCCTCCAAGCAGATGTGCAAAAATGGAAGGTGGACTGCAAGGAGGCCCTGAATAGTACAGAGACTGAAAAAAGAGAAAATTTAAGATTAAAAAAAAAATTCTGAGTTGACAGAATACGTCAAGGGAAAGAATGAAGAGCTGCAGGCTCTTAAAGAAATAAATAAACTTTTGAAAGAGGAAATGTTTGAAGCAGAGCACCAACTGCAGAACCAACTGCAAGGTCTGCGTACACACCTCCAGTATGCTGAGGAGAAGCAGCAAACGCTGCAGGAAGAAAAGCTGCAGGCTGCTAAAGAGGTACAAGCGCTGCAGGGACGTCTGAATACCCAGTACGTCCCCACAGAGCAGTATGAGGAGCTAAAGGCCACGCTGCATATCTTCAGAGCATCATTGGAGGCGGAGCTTCGATACCAGGTGACTCTGTATGAGAGGGAGCGTGAGAAGGCTCAGAAACTGGAGCAAGAGCTGGAGAGACAGAGAGACTGTTCCATTCCCTTGAGTCAGTACACCAAGGAGGAAACAGACACAGCGGCAACATTGACAACAAAAATTACGGAGCTCCAGAATATGAAGGAGACTCTAATACAGCCACCTAAGAAAGCACTAGCCAAACCTGCAGCTGCACAACAGGCAACAAACAGAGGTAGGAGTGCGAAATCAAAGCCAGAAGAATCCTTAGCTGAGGAAGCTGAAAAAATAGGACGTTCTCTGGAAAAGGAGATGGAGGTGCAACTCAGTCCCAAAGAAGGTGAACTGGCGACTCCATGGTGTGGAGAAGAGCAGAAAACTCTAAGGGCTAGTCCTAACTGCTCTACAACTGTTGCCATACACTTTGTCTATAAAAAGAGGAGTGCCCGACGCAACAGAAATCTCATGACCACGCACGCGATAAAAAGACTTTATGTGGAAAAAGTCCTCCTCGAGCGACTGAGGAGTGCTGATCTCAAGCACCTTCGGGAGGAGACAAAAATAAACTGGAGAAAGGGCTCCAATCCCAGCGGGACAGAGGGTTCTCTTCCTCCATCCACTCTCATTCAAGTCACAGAAAGATCTCGAATGAGAGTGGAAGGATGGGCTTTGGCCGTGGTAAGCCCAAGCTTCCCGCAAACAGGGGAGGTATGTAACAGGGGACTTATCCCTGTTCACAAAGGTGCCTCTAATCCAGCAGTGTGGTGGTTAACTGCTGGTAGCAAATTAACTAGCACCACCTGCCTGATTACATGTAGTAGAAAAGCCTGCCTTTGAGACAGGAAGTAACTCCTCCCTAGCTCTGACTGAGAGCTGACCTTTGGAGAGACAGAGCAGAGGTTCTTGAGTCCCAGGAGAGACTGACCAAAAGAAACCCAGGTCTCTGGAGCTGAGCGGTCTTGAGCTCTGCACAGCAGAGCTGAATTCAAGACACAGGGAAAACTACTGCACCTGAAGCTGAACCAGGAAGTGAGATTTTCCCTCCAAGAAACAGATAAGACTTTTATTCTTAAGAGACTGCTTATATCTGCTTATTTTCATGCTATATGTTTTGGGGCTGCGAGAACTGCTTGACTAAGGGAGATGTGAACTGATTTCACTAGAAATACTCCCAAGTGAATGGAAGCTTTGTTCCCCCCCCCCTGTGTTTGGATAATTTCCTGATGAAAAGGAACAGGCACAATAAAGCCTATTGTAATTTCACATTATAAAGCCTCCTAATTGTGTACCTCTGTGAACGTCCGTCCACAGTTCCCATCAGTACGAACTCTGAAAATGTAATGGTTGTGCAGCTTGGATTACTGCTTCTTCGTTGACTTCATGTGAATGTAGGGCTCTTATCACATTTGTAATACTTTGTTAGGGTGTTGAATTTAATGGGAGCCAGCTGACATCCTCTGAAATCAAGAGAAGATCCAGTGTGATGTGAATTTATTTTCTACAATTGCGATGGGACTTAGGATTTAGTGGAGGTGTTTAACTCAGCTATGCACTACTGTTAATTTAACAATTTACTTGTGTGGCATATGTAATGTGTGTATGAATACACTAAAACACTACTATTGATTTTGATCAATAATTCGATATATTAGTATTAATAGAACTGACATAACTACAAAGGGTCAATATACATACTAAAAAGCTTAGTCAAAGTAATAGTTTTACACTTTCCCAAAATATCTTCTATCATAATTTTCTTTCAAATGATTGTTTGAGGCTTATTTAATAAAATGCCATACTGCCAATTCAGCACTTCCGCACAGAAACTCCCATTCAAGTCAATGACGTTTCCATACAATAGTGCCTTATTGGTACTATCACACTTTTGTTTGTTAAATCCTTTCATGATAACTGTGTACTGTATTTTTGTACTTTAAAATTACATTTTAAATACACTTACTGCAATCCTCAAAACTTAAACAATATTGCATTTACAATGTTTTATATTTTTCTTCCATTAAAGCATTATATATATATTTAGATGTTTTGATGTTTTGCATTAACAGTCTTTTGTATTGCTGAAATTGTTGGAGGTACTATAGTTATGATGTAAAAATTATTGCCTGACAGCTTGTGCAAACATGTTTTTTATCTTAAAAATCTTAGCTTGCATGAAGACTATTATTATCCATAAGCAAGATGACTCAGTGTGTGTTTTTTCTCAGTGAATGAAGAACACCCTGTGCCGGAATAAGTTAGTTATTAACTGGATGTTAAATACATAATTGCCTACAAATACAATCATGTGTACGTCTAAAAATATTATGTTCCGGTAAACTATTACCTTCTTTAGTTTTATTTTTTTCAAAAAGATGACTCTATCTTTGCTGATCTGTACTTTTACATTTATAGGAATTGCATCGTCATTCGTTTTCTCAATTTATGCTCTTGTATAAATTATGTTTGCGATATATGGTTTATTTTCACCCAGAACCTAGGCAAAACGTAACAGCTCACTTCAATATACTGTAACCTGCCTCGAATTGATGCCGGCAGTCTCAGGAGCTGATACCCATTAATATCAGCACCGGAGGCACCATTCAATAAAAATGCATTTACAGGCAACTTCACAACTTCATTACCTTAGCGGTAAACCGTTCATTACCTTAGCGGTGAACCGTTCATTACCTTAGCGGTTAATTACCTTAGCGGTTAATACATCTAAGGTAATGAAGGGGTTAACCCCTCCCGCTACCACCAGGTAGGCCTAAACATCCATCCTTGGGGCTACTACCTCCTTAATCCAATCCCTCTACACACAATAAATAAAAATACACACAACAACCCTACTACCTATCTCCTCCACCCACAACACCCCCCCCCCCCCCGCCCAACACATACAGTACAGTAATGGGCAAAATTAGTATTATCCAGATATGTATAATAGGGCATTTGCACATTATAAAATCAAACATTAGCCAGCCAGCATTAATAAAGTAAATACAATGTTTAACCCCTGCCATCTTGAAGTGCGTCCTCGTCAGCATACTCCAGGTCCATGTTTTCCGATGCCAGCAATAATACAAGAAACAATACAATCTAATGGCCCCTAGCCCCTTAATCACCTTAGTGGTTAATCACTATATAACCACTATATTAATTAAGGAGTTAACCCTCCATCCCCCACTACTCACCCGGGAGGCCTAACCACCCACCCCGGCACCACTATAACCATTAATTGGCACAGTGGTATATCATACCCATATAATATGGGGAAGATAAGCCACTATATCACTCAATGGTCAACCTAATACAAATAATTAAGGCCAAAAATACACAATAATCAAAGAAATACACAAGCACCTAAACACCCCGCCAATAAAATAACTAAAAAGCCTCAACTACACATCAATTACATTAATCTATCACTAAAACAGCAAAAGAATTCCAATTATGTCATGCCAAAACATAAGAATACAAATAAATAAACATCTATCCAACCAATCAATTAAAGAAATAAAACCAGTAGCCAACAAAACAAATAATTAATTTAAACCTGTAGCCAACAAATCAATTAAATAAAACCACTAGCCAATAAAACAATTAATTTAAACCACTAGCCAACAAAACAATTAATTAATTAAAAATGATAACCAATCCTGAAATGTATTAAAAACAAGCCATCCAAATGCCAAACAATTAAATCCAAACAATAAAAAGAAAAAATAACAATCAATAATAGTAAACAAGCATTTGCCAAAAAATGCATTCCCTGTCACTGTATTTATTTGTACCATGGGCACAGATTAATACATTATCAGTCAATGGGCAAACAAATACATAAAAATAAATAAATACAATAAAAAAACCTGAAAAAAAAAACAATTTCATAGATTCAATATTTTACTTCCCTTTAGATGTCTTCACCCTCCGAATCCCGGCAAAGCTCTCGTACCGCGACATCATCACCCGCATTCCAATGCCATCCACATTGAAGACCAGCATCAGGTAAAAAAAATCTTCCTTCTTTTATCTTCTATCATCATCTTCTATCTTCATCAGTAATTATTTTTTATCTTTTCTTTAATCTTCTATCTTCTTCTTTCAATCCAAAGCCCCATGGCAAATCCACAACGGAATGTTGTTTCATCGGCCTCTTGAGGTAAAATGTGGCATACAGGCCTTATATATGGCTTGTGACGTCACATTTTAGGGTCAGATGGTACAGCTCCAATCTGATTGGACGCTGAATCATGTTCCCGCCTGGTTTTTTTTTTTTTAAGGATGCGACGTCATCTCCAAGAGAGGTACGTCACATCCTTAAAACCACATGACTATATCACATGGTATTACAGCCAATGGGATTGAAGACATTCCCATTGGTTGCTGAACCATGTGATAGCTTACATTAGTTCAAAAGGATGTGACGTCACTTTAAGGGATGATACCAGCGTCCGGAGGAACACCACGTGGACGCAGCCCCATCTAGGAAGTGGATGCCGCCGCCCAGTGTCGCTGCCTCTCTCCTTCCCCCAGCTGTGTGCGAGCCAGGGAAGGAGAGAGGCAGCGACGCTATCCCAGATTGGAAGAGAACACCGTTTCAGCTGACAGGAACGCCTTTGATCAACGCGAAAGACCCTATTTACCCCTGCCACAAAGGATTTGAGGAGGAAATAGGCTGCATATGCTGGAAAGCTTATTCAAAAGGCGTGAAAATCAGGCGTTTGTGCGTTTACATCTGTTTTTTTATACCAGTCCTAGTTTCAATAAATGTTATTATGCTACGTAATTTCTCTTTAATCTATAATGTCTTCTGTTGGAATTTTGAAGAATAACCCTAAAATCCAACTGGGTAATAAATCTATACTGTACATCTATATTTCCGTCGCATGCCATTTGGATAACGTATGAGGGAGTCCGCAGAAATCACCACAACAGGTGTGTGCTATCCATATCAGACCTACTCTTTACCGCAATTAATCTGAGTTAGCTTTGACTTTACTGACTACATCTGAGTAAGAATTGTACTGACAGAGATAATAAAATAGGCTGATATATTACCACTGGTTTGAACAATGAAGTCATCTACAGCAATCTGTCTATCGATATATGGTCTTTCCGTGTTTTTTTCCTTGTATTTCTCTTATATTTGGATATCCTGCTTGAGTTTGTGCGCCAGAGGACATTTTCATTTTTTCCTGCTGAGTGTTTGGAGGGACGTGAATATCCCTCTTTGGATTCTGGCTGCCGGACTTAATTAAGTACCATCCCATTTGGGACATTTACTACCTTGTGACTAATTGGTGTGTTTCACTTATATGAGTTTCACCCTACACATATTCATTCTTAAACCCTACATTAGTTTCACATTAAGTGGATAGCGCTACTTTCCATTTTTTTAATAAGTCTTACTACATCTGTACATATTGTAATGAGATGTGTAATGTCTGTGTCCATCACCTTTTCCCCTTGTCGTGTCAAAATTATTTCCCAGATCTGACACGATGGAAACTCCTAGAACTAACAATCAGCATGAATATTGTTGCAGTATATTTGGGTACAAATACATACAGTACAAGTAACTAATATGTATCCTTTTAAACAGTGCACTGAGAAATATTTTTAACAAAACTTATCATTGACAAAAAAAATAATAATGGAAATGCTTCCGTTTTTCTTCTTTAAGACTAAGATCTAAATAACAAAGTAACATTGCTAAAATACAAACTTTTTTGATTCACTACTACTGAAATGTTAGTGCATGTCCCCACATTCTTCCCTCTGAACTACTGCAACCATCTCCACATTGGCCTTTCTGCTTTACAGCGCTCTACCCTTCAATCTTTTAGAAATGTTGCTGTGAGGATAACCGCACTCTCATCTCGAGCAGTCTCTGCTTCTCTCTTCCTGAGCACTCTATGCTTGCTCCCTAGTAAATTCCACTTTCACCACTAAATAATGAATCTCTCATTCAAGGCTCTCCCCTCCTCTGCCCCTCATATCTCAACATTAATCTCCAACTTCTCCCCTCCCCCTTGCTCTCTCCACTCGCTCTCTATGCTGTTCTCAGGTCTTTCCTCGCCCCAGGTCACTGCAGCTCTTTACGCCAACAAGCATTTCCCATGCTGCACCCTCTCCTTCAATGCCCACCAGGCACCTACTCTCTTTCACTTTAAAACACATTTGAAAGCTTTTAAGCAAAGTGTTTAATTAGTCCTGGATGATCACTACTCACAGTACGCTCTTAGCTACAGTATGCTTTCATTCACACTCTACCCAATGCACTCAAATGTACTCCTATTGTTTCTGTTAGTCCCCCCACAGTTTATTAGATTGTATGGTTTTTGGGGCAGGGACTGTCTTCTCTACAATTATGACTTGATGCATTTATTCCACCTAAATTATTATATTCCCTGTGTTGTAATTTGTAGTGTTTGTACAACTGGTGGTCAATATAGAAATAAAAATGTACATGTATATGAATGATGACTATCTTTCACATACAGTATGATCAAATTTTTGGGTCTTGGCAAATATTTGAGTGTGAAATGTTTAAAAGCTGCATGTTTTTCCTCTATGCTTTACATGCAGACAATACCCACATATATGAACGCAATCATCAATAATATGCAAAAGAATGAGTGCCAAAGAGATGTCTTAATTAAGTAACCTTTTGGTCTTCAATATTGTCCAGCTCTTGCTTTGTTTCATTGTGTTTGCTGATATCACCCTAAGTGACATGCAATCACAGCCTTGCAAACTTAAATGGATCAAATTTTATTTAATCATCTAGATAAAATTAGACGGCACAGATTGCATAGCAGGCATATAAATCAATTACAAAGTTCCCACCCCACAAGACAACCCCTCTCTTTGTTCCATGTTTGCTATAACAAAGAAAGTAGTCTGAGGCATTCACTTACTGTGCAGGGCCAAATTCCTAAAGTCGTTTAAAAAAAAAAAATGTCGTTTAAAAAAAAGAAAAAAAAAGGGAAATAATGTTTTAGTGAATGCGAGCTATTTAACAACAGAATTTTTAAATGTTGGACTTATAAAAAGCAAAACAGGCTAGAGATCTAGAATATCCAACTATCCCCTACAATAATGCACTCTGGTGGGTGGTGAGTAAACTTAAGATATATTTATTTCAGAACCATTAAAAATAATATAGTAACCATAAATATTAGAAGAATTAAACATTATATAACCCCTTTCAGAAGGAGAGACTAATGTCAGGGAAAGAGAAAATGTGGCATTTATAACTCAATATACAATAATGTTTTAGTTGAGCAATAATTAAATAATATATGCTAGCTACTGTACTGTAGGCATTAATATCTCTGTAGCACTGACTAAATAGGAGCTCCCGTGAAGATGCAGAATATGGCAAAATGTCTTAATAGAGATTTCAGTGCATTCCCAGATATGGTTGTTATACAGTATATAGTAGTTAGTGTGGTATTAACTAAATATCCACCTTAAATTGACAACTCAATAGAAATGATCAGGGATTAATGTATTCTCCAGCTGGGATTGCGCACAATGCGGACCTCTGTATAAACTAAAGCAAGGGTCTCCAAACTCAGTCCTCAAGGGCTGCCAACAAGCCGGCTTTTATGGATATCCCTGTTTCAGCACAGGTGGCTCAGTCAAAGTCTGAAACAGGTATATCCTTAAAAGCCGGCCTGTTAGCGGCCCTTGATGAATGAGTTTGGAGACCCCTGAACTAAAAGTAATTTTTTTGTTGTAAAAGTGACGTATTAAAGTGTAACAAATTCACGCATCTTAGTGTATTGTGAGGTACGTGCAGCAACTTTTATTCACTAAGAATAAACTGATGCACAGGAGTGGAGTGAGAGGTGGATATTTGAGGTGGTAAGCGGCGCACGTATGCAGATGATATGCATATAAATAGTGCAAGCATTCGTCTCTTTTATGCACCAGAAATGTGTCAAAATTGTGAGGACGAAGAGGAGGAAGAGGAGGATGGGGAGGAAGAGGCGGAAGAGGAGGAAGAAGAGGGGTTCAACTTGTGCTTTTTTTCAGCACAGGCATCTCTCCATAATGTTTTTGGATGGACATTTAGGGGATATATATACACAACTGGTGATACTTCGAATTCAAACTCACAGATTTTTTAGCACCCAATAAGCAGACGGATGTTGGTGAGCCGATCATATTCAGACAGTTTCGCCATTAAGCAGCCTTAATCAACTGTAATACTACCAAAACATTGTTAGTAATGTCTATAATAAGCTTTCACAGACAATTTAAAAACATCTGACTTCAAGTAGTTGTTACTGTTGCATGATGGGGTGTTGAAAACGGATGTTTAAGTGTTGCAATTTTAATTACAGTAATAAATGTAAAACTATGTAATGTACTGTATTTGTATAATTGACGTGCACTGTATTTTGCGAGTTACGTATGAGTATTACCAAAGATAATAGGGCTTTTTATGAAAACAAGGTTTGAGGTTCAGATGCTGCACTGAACCAATATGCACTATTGTGTCATAGCATAAATGTATGTGTGACTAATAAGACAATGATGCAAGTTTCAGCGATGAGAAGCTTTGAGTAATGACTAGGTAACATTTGCATCACTTTCACATCTCCCTTTTCAAACAGTATATAAAACACTCAGCTTTGTATTAGATTAGTGGATATACAAAATGAAGTAATTTACAGCAGTCATTTATCAATTTTAAATGCCAGGGAAATGGCCTGAATGGTTCTGATGTTGTTGTTTGCTTTTCTGGATAGAAGAACGTTTTCTCGTGTACACTATGCTTGCATTAGGCATCTAAGTTTGTAATATCGGGCTATACATACTGTACAGTCATGTGGCCCAACAATCTCAGTAATGTGAAGGTAAGGCTACCTTGACAGACAGCCAAACACACAGACAAATAAATAAGTTGCAGTTAACAGATATGTTGGAGAGTGTGTACAGGGTTGGTAATCTTTAATTGTGTAATACGCAGATCATTCACTGAATACTGGTTGTTTTTTTTTATTTTAGTAGGTTTAGATCTTGCATTATCTTAATACAGCACAGTGTCTGCGTGTATATTGCGGCAGTTTTGGTAGTGTTGTACAATACGTTGTACAATGCCATGTGTCTTAGTGATCTATGTTTGCTGTTGGTATGTGTATATTTGTCAGATTACAGCACTAGTCCAATTTGGGAATTGTATTGTTTCATTTGTTTACACCAATTTGGCCTTTCTTTGGTGCTGGTATGCATTATGAACGAATAGATTAAGACGTCGTTAGACGAAGTTTGAGTATGGAATGATATACATAAGCATGTTTTCAGTCTCTTTGTTTTGAAAAACATTAGGCTTATTTCTAGAGTAGCGCTGTTTCCCCCACCCTATGGGAAATGTGGCAGCTACTAAGTGTGTGTGGTGCTTTACCTGCGGCTCACAGGAGGCCTGAACCTCCGCTGCTGGGAGCCTGGGGTGTACCTGGATCGTCTGGTGACAGAACCTCCCACAATCAGTGTTAGAGTTGGTGCACTTGTAGATGGGGAGTGATAATTGCCGAGTGCTCCGGCACTCGGTACCAGCGACTGAAGAGAAACCGTCTGGTCCCACGCCATCAGCGTTGGCGTCCGCCTCTGTGTGGGGTGGTATCCAACTGGAGGGTCGCACCTTGTTGAGAGTCTCTAGCCTTGCAGTGGTGGTCTGGTCCCAGACCACAGGCCGCATCTGCTGCGCGGCGTCCTGCTGTCCCTGACACTATGGAGGCTAATTGGGGCAGTATCCCTATCTAAGGGCCTGTCCCTATATCAGACACAAACTTACAGGGGAGTCAGGACCTAGCTGGGGCCAATAAGGGGGTCTCTGGCCTAGTGCAGGGGCCTATTGATGCCCTACACCTACACCCTCACCCTTCCGTGTCCTAGCTCCGACTGGCGTGGTCTCAGCACGCCAAATGTATCTTTATCAGGGCGCAGGGGATTGCAGCTCTAGGGGCTGGGGGCTGCTGGGTAATGTTGTTCCCCTGAGGAGTACTCCCTAAGATGGCCACCGCTATTGCACTTGCGCTGCGCATGCACGAGGAGTCCCAAGATGCAAGATGGCTGCCGCAACCTCAGACCGAATTGCGCATGCACGAACTCACACTGCGCATGCGCGGCCAATTCCAATATGGCTGCGCCATGCAATGGGAGCCGCTACGGACCTCCTGTACCCGCTCGCCATCCTGACTGCTCGCAAGCTACCGCAGCCCACCCCGCACTCTCCCCAGCCTCCTCTGCCGGTCGAAGCCACAGCGGAAGGTAAGGGAACGAAGGGGGAACCAGAGGGGACCTGGCCACACTAGTGACACTAATTAGACACTTTTCGCTTAGCTGTGTTTAGTGTAAGGACAAAATAGGTTTTTGGAGATGCTGGTGGTACGAGTTTTAATAGAGATGTTTAAACATGCGGTGGGTAATATGTATTTACCCTGATTATTAAGTATTAAGCTGATGCATTTTATTTTCGTTTGATGAAATTATTTTTGCTAGTGTCATTGTGTGCCAGCATCTAAGGTAGGAAACCTGTTTGGATTTCCTAATTCTGACAGTAATGTCTAAGTGATGCAAATTAGTGCTTAGTTCTAGAGGATGTAATTGACACAAAAAGAAAGGAAAACAGAGGTAACAGCAGACACTGACTTTTGATACATAGTATTATATTGTACTGAGTAACAACTCTTCTATCTTCACGTATAAGCATTCCTTAAAACTTTCACATACTGCATGCATGTAAAATAAAAGACACAATAAAATGTTATACATTAATAAAATGGGACGTAACATAAAACTGATATTCTAAGCATCAAATTAAAATCATATCACCCATTAGAGACTTTCAATACACATTTTTCAAACAGTATGCATCAGAAATCAGAGCACATCTCAAACTAACACAAAAAAGACATTGGTGACAAAACTTCTATTAGCTATTTACCTTCAGCTATTGAGATGTAAAGATCATTTAAAGTCATTTTACAGCAATGGTGTTAAAGGCAGGTCGTAAACAGAAAGACTGGGTAACATGAAAAGAAGATCTGAAACTCTGCCAAATCTCCTGTGATCTGGGTGGGTGGATGGATGGCATATAGTCTCATATTTACCAATCTGTGCTATGATATATGACACTTTCCAATGCTGAAAAATACCTTACAGACCATTCCAGTGACGTGAAGCACCAGAAAGTAACTTATGGCACAACATCACTTAATAACTATGAACCATACTCTCTATTGTTTGCAGGGAGTGGTAATGACAATGAACCCAATTAAAAATGTTGTGAAGCTATCTTCGCCTTGTTTGAGAAGATTTCAGCTCCATTTATTTAATTAATGCTGTAAAGAGCCAGGAAGTGGAGGTGGCCCATGTACAAATATTTGTGTATGTCTTTAGCATTGTGGCTTTTAGAAAGCTCTAATGCAATCTCACAGAGGAAGTCCCCAGATCTGTAATATTGTTGGTAACTCTCCATTTGTTTCTGAATGAGTTGCTGTCTTTTTACAGCCTTAATGCAGACCAGATTGTACAAGATGCTTAATGCGACACAATTATGTTCAATTACTGGAAATGGAGTAAACTAAAAGTGACCAAGGGTTCACAGTTTAGAATGATTTGGCGTTGCTCTACAGAGCAGGGCACAGCACAATGTAAAGAGATGTTTTCAGCACAAAATACATGTGGTGCCTCCTGAAATGTAAAGACTAATTTAGACATCAAACATACATGCTCGGCAGGGAACGGCTCTGGCTTTCGCGGGCTTTGCCGCTGACGTCACTGCCAGGCGAAGAGCCAGGAGCCGAACATGGCGCGGCCCCTTGTGACGCGGCACGCACGGCGGAGAGACTCTGCCCAGGAGGCAGGAGGAGTCCGCAGCCGTGGGAGGGATAAAGGAAAGGGGGGAGGGGGATGATGCTCATGAAAGGGGGGTGATGATGCTAATGAAAGGGGGCGGGATGCTGCTAATGAAAGGGGGGTGATGCTAATGAAAGGGGGGGATGATAATGAAAGGGGGGCAGAGGATGATAATGAAAGGGGGGAGGATACAAAGAAGGGAGGGGGAGGAAATAAAGAAAGGGGGGGAGTGTATAAAGAAAGGGGGGGAGATGAAGAAAGGGGGGGGAGGATATAAAGAAGGGGGGAGATAAAGTAAAGGGGGGTAGATAAAGAAGGGGGATAAGGAAAGGGGGGGATAAGGAAAGGGGAGGGATAATGAAAGGGGGGGGGGATAAAGAAAGAGGGGGTAAAGAAAGATTCCATTTACTTGTCACCATCTGACGTTGAGCCCTTCCCAATAAAGTTTCAATGAGTATGTTATATGTATGTTATATGGTATAGAATATCTGTTGCATCTGTTGTATATGTTATAGGTTATATATGTTATTTATGTTCATATGTTATATAGGGTTAATAGGTTAAATATGTTAAATATGTTCATTATAGCATTAAATAACTGGGTTCATTCAAATGCTGGGTATATATATATATATATATATATATATATATAGACAGATATATGGATATGCACTCACTATAACTTAGGTACTGCTGTAAGTCGTTATGAAGTTAAAAATCACGCTGCAGTTTAAGGTTAAGTTGGTTATCAGTTTTGCGCCGGTGGGATTCACCCACGACGTCGTACATGTGTTCCTCACATAGGTCCCTGACGAATCAGGACCTTAAACAAGTCCAGGGGGTCGGTCCCGGGAAGGGAAAGCCGGCCGTTTTGGAAGGTCAGGCATACTGACCTGCCCATTGGGTTTTGTCTGGTTTTTCATTTATTTTTTTTCATTATTACAAAGCTGTTTAACTTATGTTTCGAATTTTGCTTTACCCCTTATGTGTTTTCCCTTGTACTGTCTCCTCCCTCCCTACCCTCCCAATCCTTTCCCCATCCGGCCGGGAGGATGCCAACCTGGACGGAACACAAGAACTTTGCCGGATGGCAACACCAAAAACGTCCGCCAGTTGAACAAGAGACAAAGTGGACAGGGTGAGTCATCAAACGTTAGCTTGTTTCACTTCTCACACATTAAGTGATGGCGTTAACCCATATATCACATAACGTTAAGGGCATTAATAGCCCAACCAAGAGAAAAATAGCTTTCACTGACTATAAAAGAAAACACGCAGATGTCCTAATGTTTCAGGAGACTCATTTTAGCAAGACCAACGCACCTAAATTCTTAGACAAAGACTATGCCCAGTTCTACCTTTTCTCCGCACCGGTTAAAAAACGTGGGGTGGCCATCTTGTTCTATAATAAAATCCCATTTGTAGCCCAAACTATTAAAAGAGACACAGAGGGACGTTTTGTTATACTAGTGGGCACGATACGGGAGCAATGCATCACAATAGCCACAATTTATGCCCCCTGCGAGTAGGACGCAGTCTTCTTTGAAGACTTTTCTTACTCTATGCGCCGTTGCGAGGGGCGGCGTAATATTCGTAGGGGATATAAACATGGTCATGCAACCAAATCTAGACAGATCATGGAATACGGCCGCAGTACATAAAAAAGTGGGGACCTCTTTACGCAAGGGCCTCAAAGACAACCAACTGACTGACATATGGAGAGAACTACACCCGACTGATAGGGACTATATGTTCTATTACCACCCACATGGCTCCTACAGCAGAATCGATTACTTTTTCGTCTCTTGCAAACTGGTTCCTCTGGTCTCCCGAGCTGGGATCCATGATATTTCATGGTCTGACCATGCA
Source organism: Ascaphus truei (assembly GCF_040206685.1). NCBI lineage: Eukaryota > Metazoa > Chordata > Amphibia > Anura > Ascaphidae > Ascaphus > Ascaphus truei. The sequence goes on along the minus strand of NC_134484.1, from coordinate 432,989,151 downwards.
CCGATAGAGCTAAGGTGCGAGCACCTCCGAACAGGCAGACCAGGAGCGAACTGGAAGCTCAACGAATCAATCCTAAAAATCCCTGAGTTTTATGAGACAATAAAGGAAGAAATAGTTAAATTCTTCCACACAAACACAGGCTCTGTAGATTCCCAGTTTTTATTATGGGAGGCTCACAAAGCGACGCTGAGGGGCATACTAATTAGCTCCACAGCTAGGAGAAAACGGGAAAGGGAAATTATGAAGCTTCAATCGAGATTACACTCCCTTACATCACACCATAAGAGTAACCCAGACCCGCAAACCCTACAAGAATTGAAAGATACCAAAATTGAATTAAACATGTTGTTGACCTCCAGGGCAGATAACGCGCTGAGTTGGTCTAAGAGGAAATTTTACGAAAAAGCGAACAGGCCGGATACTATGCTGGCTCGAGCGTTAAGAGACAGACAAGTGAAGTTTAATATCCAAGCTATACGCTTAAAATCAGGCACCCCCACGGCCAACCCTAAGAAAATAGTAGAAGAATTTGGTTCGTTCTATGAAACATTATATAATGGAGAGAAAGTGGCACATAACGCTAAAACGAGCGAGAAGCTGAGAGATTTCTTAGCCAGCTCAATACTAGGGAGATTGACAGAAGCAGAGAGAGACGCCATGGGCACTGATTTCTCTATAGAGGAGGTGTCACAAGCCATTAAGGAACTCAAACCCTCAAAAGCACCAGGGCCCGATGGCTTCTCTGGGCTATGCTATAAGAAATTTGCCAAAGTACTAGCCCCTAGGTTGCTCCACGTGTTCAATGCAATATTAGCAGGAGCCCCCATCCCCAGAGAGATGTTACAGGCGTCTATATCAGTAATCCATAAACCAGGTGAAGATCCGCTGGACTGCAAAAGTTATAGGCCCATATCCCTAATCAATACTGATATTAAAATATACGCTAAACTATTGGCCAATAGATTATGTCTAATCCTACCCAGACTTATACACCCAGATCAGGTCGGATTCATCAAAGGCAGACAGGCAGCGGACAATACCCGGCGATTTACTCATCTGGGAGAATTGGGCACTAAAAATAACACACAAAGTATGCTGTTAAGTCTGGATGCAGAAAAAGCTTTTGATAGGATAGACTGGCCTTACCTGGAGGAGACGCTTGCGGCATTTGGCTTTGGGGATCAGGTGAGTAGAGCGATTCTCTCGCTGTACTCAGGACCTACCGCCAGGGTAATACATCAGGGCTTTCCATCTCTCCCCTTTCAAATTAAGAGTGGCACAAGACAGGGATGCCCATTATCCCCTCTTCTGTTCGCTCTATGTATAGAACCACTGGCGGCGCAAATTAGAGGCAACCCGGACATCTCAGGGTTAAACGCATATTCTCGAACACATAAAGCGGCCCTGTACGCAGATGATATCCTACTAATTATCTCAAAGCCCCTCACCTCCTTGCCAAACCTATTGGATTTATTGGACAGATTCTCGAACATTTCGGGATTTAAAATAAATCAAGCTAAATCTGAAGCCCTCAACATCAATCTCCCTAGACACGTAGAGAAGTTATTGCAACTGAATTTTAACTTCCACTGGCAACAGAAATACATAAAATATCTGGGAGTCCACATAACCAAGAACATCAAAGACATTTACAATGCAAATTACACCAACCTAATTCGGACTTTGATAGTTGACCTCCATAAATGGTCCTCTATACGAATATCCTGGATAGGTAGGATACATAGCGTCAAAATGAACCTACTCCCCCGTATCTTATACCTTTTCCAGACGTTACCAGTGCCACTCAGACTGAAGGATTTGCTCTCACTTCAGTCTGAAATCTCTAAATTTATATGGGGAGGGAAAAAAACGAGAGTCAACAAATTAAATATGAAAAGATCTGTCCTAGCGGGGGCTTAGCGGTACCCTGCCTGCTCTCATATTACAAAGCGGCTCAATTAAGCCAAATTGTTCAATGGCAATCCAATCCACATCTAAAACGGTGGGTGGAATTAGAGAGTGTTGCCTGCGCTCCTTTGAAAATACGCAACTTGATTTGGATACCTAAAACAGCACGACGATCTACTGACATGCTGCTTTCCTCAATGACCAACTCATTGTCTATCTGGGAGGCCAATAAGACTAAATACTCCCTCACAACGAGTAATTCTTCAATGTCCCCAATTTGGAACAATCCCAAGTTCTCTCCTGGCCTACTAGAGGGAGATGCATCAATTTGGAAACAAAAAGCTTATATACAAATCAAAGATCTGGAGGGATACAATAGCAAGATTAAAACGTTTGATCATGTCAGACTAGAAAAAGATATACCCCACTCAGAATTTTTTAGGTACCTCCAGCTCCGAGCATTTTATAACAAATTTGCCCCATACCCCCCCTGACGTCATTCGAAAAGCTCTGTCTGGCAGAGACCAACACAAAGGTACTCACATGACAATTGTACAAGGATGTAGTTGATTCTGCGAGCTCTAGACAACAGCCACCGTCATTTAGAACCCAATGGGAAAGAGACCTGGGAGAGACATTAGAAGACGACGAGTGGAACGCTATATATCTGGCCACGGCAAAAAGTTCCATATGTACCACACTAAAGGAGAACACATATAAGGTCCTAATGCGGTGGTACCTCACCCCAATGAAATTAGCCAAGTTTGTGCCTGGATCCTCCTCGCTATGCCTCCGGCAGTGCGGAGGATCGGCCGATCTGTTACATATGCTGTGGTCTTGCCCGCGGATCTCCCCACTATGGGAAGAAATTAGATTGGATACAGAGGGTCTTCGACCTCACTATTCCCCCAGACCCATGGCTATTCCTCTTGAATAGACCACTAACGGGCCTGTCCAAAGCAAACAATAAACTAATAGCACATTTTGCAATAGCCACGCGGAGCGAGATCGCAGCACTATGGAAACGCCCCGAAATTCCAAGTATCCCAAAGATTCTAAATCGATTGTGGCTTATCTGCCAGATGGAAAAGTTGACGAGTCTAGTTAACGACACTGGCACCAATTATCTCAAAGTATGGATGCCTTGGCTGGCGCAGACGGATATCCCCGGGGTTGAGAGGAACACAATCTCGCTATGATAGATGCAGGTGCGTTCTCCTTTAGAAGTGGAAACTCAGCTCACGACGACTACACAGACAAATAGACAGAACGCCTACAGAGGTCATAAACTGGAGAGGACGCAACCCCCAAAGAGCCTTACTAGGAGCGTTGGAGAGACCTAGCACGAGTGGACGCTCCTCTCTCGTCCACGCCGCCCCTTACTCCCTCCCTACCCTCCCCATCCCTTCCTACCCACCCCCCCCCCCCCCTTTTTTTTTTTCTTTTGTCTTTATTGATTTTGTTTTTGTGTTTGCCAATTTGAATTAATTGTATTATGTGAATTATGTTATTATCTTTATTGCTAGTCCACCCAAAACAACCCGGTCGAGTAGGGCCCGAAAAACCGGGACATGTCTCATGAGCTGACATACGGTACTGTCTATAGCGGAGATTTACACTAAAAATTAATGTAATGTATACTGTATTCTGTATCACTTGTTTGGAAAAAATGCAATAAAATCTAAGTTACAAAAAAAACCCAGTGTTCTGCAATGTTCAAAAATATAAAAACTGGACTTAAACATGCATACGACATCCATATATACGTGTCTATTTACTGAAGGCCTCTTGCTGTTAAACTAGTGTGAAAAACAGTTTCATTTCTATCAAAGAAAATGAATCACATTGGAAGAAAATCTTTTTTTTTTTGCCTTTAATAAATCAGGTGCAATTCTTTTGCACTTTTTATCAGCCCAAATATTTCCTTTTTCCAGTCACTGAAACAAGTTATAAGGGGTTTAGTTGTTGTCACTCGTTGGATATACTGTAAATACTGTAAAGTAATTTCACATATTGAGCAATCATTTTATAGGACTACATTTTTTCTATTCTCATAGTGACTCTTGATTGACTCTTGATTGTATCTGTTGTAAATGGGACACGGTAGTGTCTATGGTAAAATATAGTTATTTTTTTCTGACTGGGCTGTATAGAAGTAAAGTATGATAGCAATACTGTGATAGCAATAGTGTGATATGCACCAACCTAGTCTGTTGTGCGTACTACACATATACATATGTAATCAAATTGCAAAGATTATGCTACTAAATCTAGCAGCATTTACTAACTTATAAATGTAATAAACTATGCACTCAAGGTTCCCACCACGTCACACATACAGTATAAACATGGTCATTATCTTGACCTACTGTAGTAGTTTCCTATAAAAACTGGTTCCTGTCCATATTTCCCAGTCCCCCCTTTCTCAGATTCTGACCATAATACAATCGAAATACGTTCCACCTTTTTTCCACTTCTACCTTCTATTGTGCATGTTTTTGACCATTACTCCATAGGAAACCTAGCCGTCCTTCACTCACCTCCACTCTGAACACTCATTTATTCAGCAGTCAAAGACATACCCACAAAAACCATTCGCCTTCTATATAGAGATATATTTAAACAGTGTGGGAAGAAAAGAAAACAATGATTGATTGTATATTGTTTTAAGGAAGCAATATGCATAATTATAACTAATATAAATTAGGATTACATATTGACAGTGACAGTGCAGTGCTGAATAGTTTTTATAATACAACGTTCTTTGTTTTAGTAGTTCCCAAAGTCAAAACTGAAGTCATAAACCTAAAAAACAAAATAGGCTGACAAGAATTGGGTGTGTTAAAATTCCATTTGCATGAATGTCTATGGGAAAAAACTGAGTAATAATGCCTTGCTAGTGAAAGCATTCATTGTTTTACCATGTCAACAGCACAGAGTAAAGGGTGTGTCCTGTACATATTGAAATTACATGAATTAAATACAGTGTGTTTGGCAGTTAAAGCTGAAATGGGGTTTGCCTGAATACAAATAGAACATTTTGCTCATACTGTATTTTAAGGTTATTACATAGGAGACGTAGCTCACGCAGGTTGGTATATGAGAAAACCTTAACACAGTTATAACAGTTTGCCTCTGTTAAAAGATCATTCAGTGAAATTCAATATTTTGAAAAAAATACATAACTTTATTTATATATAGTAATATCAACCTTGTATACAAACCTTTACACATTACCATTTTTTTTTGTGCTTCTACTGTATATTGGTGAGCAGGTATCAAGTAGTGTTTACTCTTATATTCTTAGATGGAACATTATGACTCTAATAATAGTCACATGGAGTCTTTACTCTACTCGGATACTGAAACAATTGGAGCTCTATATAGTACGAACCATGTCAGATGGAATTAGACGTAATGAAGATTGATTTATCTTTTTTACTCATTTCAGAACACTTTGGAACTGGTAAATTTTAGAAGAGGATTAGTAGTTGTCATTGACAGGTTACAGCGTTCTTATGTATAACCTAGTTTGAATTCCTCAGGGCAATGTGTTTTTATGTTAGGACAAAAGAGTGATTGTTTCACACTGTCATGCAGATGCATGAAAATATACCAATGCAATCTTCTTCTTCTTCTTTTGCAAATGTATTCAAACATACTGTAGTTTTAGTTCTAGTCCAACAGCTGCACCAATACACCAACTTACACAAGTGCAGCGAGGAATAGTAACCTTGAATTCAAGAAAGATATATATTTTTTAAAGATTGACACTCCCAAATATTGAGGTGAATCATCTATTTTTTTTTTATTGTTCGTTTCATCAAAATCAAGTTTCTTGTTGAGTTCAGAGGCTTGAGAAGGGAACTGCACTGCATATTATGTTTGGGAGAATGAAAGATGGAGAATGTAGGCACTAGTAATTGAAAGAGGCATATTTAATGTTTCTAATAAATACATTATATCAATATTATCAAAGGTGTGCAACTTAAATAGACATATATACTAAACAGTGCTACAGTATTCCACAAGACAACTTCCAGCCTTCCAACTCGTTTTGACCCATTTACTTGAATAGTACTTGTTAGTAAATATGGGTCTCAGAATAAGAATGACTAATATTGTGTTAGGAGCCGCATTGTTTAATATATCTGCTTTTATGGGTGTCACGGGAGACCAGGACACTTAACACCAGGATTGTATACACCAGACTGAGCAAGAGGTTTAATAAAACAAGTTTATTTTGACCAAGGTCGACAGGCACAACGCTACACACAGTTTGGCACAAACTCACCCAAAACAAGAAATACAGGTGGAATCCTAACTCAATTAGGTGCCAGGCCCCATTCATCTGGGCAACTTCCACTTTCCGTCCGGTTTGGGCACCACAGTAGTCCAGGGATGCTAATTGAGCTATATACATTCAAATAACCCTGTGCTTCCACTACAAGCCTCAGTTTGGTGTCTCCGGCACAACCATGGATGACACCTACTCCACTATGACCAGAACAGTCTCTTACATATGTTCCCCATGTCAATAGGAAAGCATGGAAGACAGGGGGGGTCAACCAATCAGCGCACAGATTCTGCGTGCAGGCCAATCACTGAACAAAGGCTCAGCTGTGATGTACCAATCCAGGATGTTGGGTGGGGTTGGAGGGGGGGTGAGTGACCGTGCCTCTTGAACAGCCCACAAAGCGTGGCTTTAAGATGAGTGGGAAATTCAAACTGGCCAATGGGGGATCATACCCACTTATGGTTCCCATGGCCAGCCTTATATCTCCATAGAGATAGGCGCCTAAGAGTCTGGCCTGAACAATGGTTCTGCTCGGCGAGGCACTGTCCCCCAGACTTGAGTGAGCACCCCTCCCCACTCCTAACAATGTCTGATGCACTTCACCTCCTACATTTGGATAGCAGGGCCCTATCTTTTTGTGTGCAGGTTGGCTGAGTAAATTACCAGCCTTGCACACAGAGACGACCGAAGATACACTGATCCTAGTCTAAACAGTTTAATACATATAACAAAACACATTATTAAGAGGGATACTTGGTTAATTTCTTTAACCCCTGATTAGCCATCTAGACAGGTAGGGGCAGTGGCCAGGTGTGACCTTTATTATTATAACAGCCACATTGCCTCTACTGTCACAATGGGGACTGCTGACATTGTTTTTGTTTTCCAGTTGCCTTATATGCTGATGAAAACAAATATCTAAAGGTGTCGTAATGTCAGAATTAAGACTGAAGAATTAGAATGTTGAAAACACTGCAGTTGCATCTAGTTTGATTGACTGTGTCTGCTTTCCGTATGGTCACTTTATTACCACACGCCTCAGGCAGCAAAAATTAGATTATTAGGGCTTGAGGATCTCCATTAAGGTATCGGGAACTAATGCATTAGAACACATAGAAAAGATGCAGATTTTATACAGCTCTGGGTTTCAAGAAAATGGAACATATCAACGTGAAGAGAATCATCACTTCCTTTGAGGATTATCACTTCCAACAATGGCAAAGCCCAAATCAATGACATCTCATTAACAGAAGATTCTTAACGGTGTATTCTCATGTTTTATTATAGAATCACGCTAAAGCTAATAATGGCTGTCATTAGAAGTTAGGCACAAATGCTTTAAAATCCAACACTGATTACTGAAACTGAGCCTTTAGGTAGCCTTTAAAAGCAAGGTGCAGGTAAGACTTTGGAATAGCTTCACCTAAGTGAATGACCATTGGCTTTGACCATTAACCCAGTAGATTTTGTAACCTAAATTCAAGAGCTATAAAACATATCTACTTATGACATTAACATAAAAAATGTCAGAACGTGTTACATAGCCCAATGCTTTTCTTAACTGTACTGTTATATACCGTTAAAAATAAAGAAGGAAGAAGCACACATGAACGGAAGTTCAAAGACCCTATTTAGGGCATTTGTATTACAGAGAAATAATAGTAAATCACAAAGTTTCAGAAGTTTCAGAAGTTACTAAAAAGGGAACTTTCTAAAAGTTTGCAAAACATGTAAAAAAAAAACTTTGCTAGAACTTTTGGCAGCAAAAGTTCTATCATAATGACCTAAATTGTTCATAATTAGCTATTTAGTGGTGAAATAGCAGACCTACGACCTTAACATTTTTTTTAAAAAGTTGGATTACATTTTGAGAGAAGTAATCAAAATGAATCGAAAATGTAATGCCCATTGATCTTTTAGTGTTAATAGAACTAGTTGAAAACTTTTCGATCAAAGCAAACTTTTTTGCTGAACTAAAAAAGGGTAACATTTGCTAAGATTGCTTAGACATGCAAAAAGTTTGCACATTTCTACTTAAAGCACCTATAGTGTGCTTAAAAGTCAAGCACAGAATTATAATCGGAGAGAACAAGGGTGCCTATAAGACTTTTTCTATATTGTTGACTATACATTTAAATGGTTATGTGCGGTCTCTTTTCAAACATGCCTGCAACTTGCAGAGTACCATTACATGCATTAATGATATGCTTTGTATTAACATACTCACACTGCATTTTTTTACGTCCCTTTATTAGTATTCAGACACTTATTACTACTGTCACCTCTCCTAGACACTTGATGACTTCATGACAAATTATATACTATATGATGCAACATTTCACATGAAACATTTGAGCAAGCAATTTATTTGAGCTGATCACATTAACTCACTCGTTGGTGCTCATCCATCAGGGTAGATCATTGCCACAGGGGAATAAAAGGCAGTTTGTTGGCTTTCACACACTGTTTTTTTTCTTTAGAGGCTGAAAAATCTGTTTCATTAACACTGACTAGGTTGCCACTGAGTAATTTTGATTGGGTTCCTTTGGTTTGTTCAAAGTTATAGTTTAATGAATCACCAGTAGCTACTAGCTAACATTATATTAATACAAGCTGAAAGTATCCAGTGTTGCTCAGGAATTCTAAGACGTCAACCTTATCCCTCCCCTCGTCCTCTCCACAACCCCCTGATCTGTCTAACCCGCAGATCTCTCCACCCTCTCATCTCTCTCCTTTACTTCATCTATCTCCCTCCCATAACTTGACCTTGGAGCCGGCGAGAAAGTTCCCCCTCCCTCCCTATAACTAACAAATAAATAAACACACAACAAAGGTCTGGAGGTACAAATAGTACACAATTTACAATGTACAATAGTACATTTTTACACAAATAATAAACCCTGGTAAGTGCCAACCCTGCTAGCATACTCCCCCCGAGTAAAGGCAGATGGCTCCTCAATCATGGACCGCAAGGCCCACCAAGCCAGGCACTGACCAGCCGGGCCATTAAGTGAGGCTAGGCCCCAGGGAATCATGCAAAAATGAATCCTGCCCACTCACCACCCCCAGCTATCACAGGGCTTTTCAGCACCGTTCCTGCTGGCAAGGTTAATGCGTACTTACTCCTCCCCCCCAACAGCTGCCGCGACGAAGGGAACACGTGTCTCGGAATGCCCACCTCAAACATGGCAAACATCAAAGTCTTTCACACACACACACATATATATATATATATATATATATATATATATATATATATATATGACACCCCTCTTTGCCTGACTACTAGGGAGTGTTATAATGAGGTAGTATAGGTGTGGTGCCACAGACTCTCTTTACCTTCCCAGGGTGCTGGCATTTGGCTGGCTGGTAGTGTAATCTCTCAGGGTGGTAATAAAGGGCACCAGGAACTTTTATACACACAGGACAGGCTTTATTGACAGGACAGGTTTTTAAGCTTACATTCTCTTTCCTGGAGTCCATACATCTCCACGGGGAGGCACACATGGCTTACGTCACTCTTATACATAGTCAAAGGGGAATATCCATTTCCATATCATCTAATGTCCTGGAGTCCTCTGCAGGCACTTTCCTAGAACTTCTGCCTGGGGATGTGATGCCATCAGGGTTCCCCTCTACCCCTCATTAAGACAATAGCCCAGCTGTCCTCTTTAGCGACCTGGTATGCTTACTTCTTCCAAAGTTGCCTTAAATCAACTTTAATAGTGACAGTTCTGGGGAACCCTGGTTTAAGGATCCCACTCTGTGAACCTGTCACAAACACAATCCCTCAGTGTATTGCAATGGACTTATCATCAGATCTTCACGGGCCCTATCTACTTAGGAGCACTTTCCCTATATATCAAAACAATAAAAGTGACCTCACATACTTAAACATAAAATGACACACTTATTAGACATAAGACTACCTACATATTGAGACCCCCTCCTTTTTCATATCTTGGTTTTGATGGGGTACTCCTATGGTCCTCCTGTGGTCCTCCTGTGGTCTAAGGCCCAACCCCCCGTACCGCTACCTTTATACCACCTGGTGACCTCATAGGTCACCATAGTTACCTGGGAGTGGATGGCCTCATCATCTCACCCTACCCTTGTTACTGTGCAAAACAGGGGTAAGCTTTTTCCAGAATAGGGGTGGACCTTACATGGCAGTTGGCTGAATTGCAACAATACCGTAAAGGTCATTGCTTGCAACAATTCCCCAGACATTAACCCATACATAGCAAACAGACAGACAACGTTACAAATATATGGTAGATTAACTTAGTTAGAAAATTTTCAGTAGGTTTTGCAATCTTGGGAATGCCAGAAGAAACATGACCCTTCATAACTCTCTTTAGGATAGTCTAAAAGTTCATAATACATTAGACACTCCCAAGATGCATAGGTTGTTTTCTTTGCAACTCTACGTAGTCATCATTATCATTTGTTTATAAAGCGCTAATAGATTCCACAGGATGTTGTATAATAGGGGAGATGTAGTTAGAGTAAGTAGAATGACATACAAAAATGAAGAAACAAACGCAAAGCGATATAAAAGGTAATTATTTCCCTTGCATATCTGGCTATCTCCCCTGACCAATGATCTCCTATTTATTCCTAGTTTAAACACCATAAGATGTCTACTCTATTCTGATACTTCTTTGTTTCTGTTGACGATCCTCTTCTACGTCACATTTTCATTCAATTAATATCCATAACAGAACACCATTCCATGTATTGTTAATTAAAGTCTATTTACAAATTGTGCTTTGCCATGCACTCAACTGTCTGTTGATGTGTTTTTAAATTTTATTTGGTTTCAGTCATTAACTTTATAAAGGTAACTCAAATGTCGTGGTCCACCAAAGACCATTCAAGTTATTTGTATTTGCAAATATTTAAATGTCTATCAAACAATCACCTCATGGATGCCTTTGGTCTAAGACTAAAACATGTGGAAGATAGAGCTCCTCCTCCTCAGCATCATTAATTTTTTTTAAGTCAATTCACACCTCCACTTAAGTGGGCATCACAATACTTTACAGTCAGTTTGAGAACAACTAAAATGAAATACAATCATTTTTTACACAAGACTCAGACAGAAAAAGCCAGAGTTATAATAATATATTGTTGCTATAACAGGGACTTATCCCCTTTCAAGAAAAACTGCCTCTAAATCCAACAGGGAGCTGGTTAATTGCAGCCAGGCAATTAACCAGACTCCAGCTGGTTAATTAGAACTCTAAAAAAGCCTCATGTGAGAAACAGAGAGAGATTTTATTTAGCACACCACAGTGCTGACATGAGGAGAGAGTCTTGAAGCACACAGGAGGACTGTGTGCGATAGCAAGACAAGAGGGGACTAGACCTCTATGCCTGGACACAGAGATTTCCTTAGCACACAAGGGTGCTGACAGAGGAGAAAGAGGTCTAAGAAGAGAGACACGCCATAGCACACAAGGGTGCTGACCCAGGAGAGCAGAGAGGCCTTCCCCTACAGCAACAAAACAGATAAGAGACATTCTTGTTGGACTGTTGTATATATACATGTTTGGAGTGGTAAACGGCTTAGCTAGCCACCCAGTTAGAAAGGGCTGAAATAAATGTTTAGTTAGTCTCCAAAGTGGAGTAGGCCTTTATTTTGTTTCTTTTTGTATGTTTTGCCTTGTTAAAGGAACAGGCTCAATAAAGCCAGGATTTATTTCCCCCCTAATCGGTCTCCATTAATGTACCTCTGCACACATCTCTTACAGTTGCACTAAATGATTAGAGATTATTAATTCAATTTAAAGACATTTCATGGACAGTTAGAGATATGATTATGGGTATATGGAACATTTACAGACAAGATTAAAATGGTGTTAGAAGAGGTAGGATAGGCTTGCAATATGTTGTCTTAGAAGAGACCCTTCCTCAAGTAGCTTACAATCTATTAGGCAGGGTACATTTACACATTGGATACAGGGGATGAGAGGGCTGGTGAGTTTCAGATTGCAATAGAGCATCTGTAATATTATCAAAGATCAGCAAATGGTGACACCCTTTTGCTGCCCTTCAGCTGACACCTTTGTGGTGACTCAGGTGTTATATTCCAGAGATTCTTTGGTAGAACTGAAAACAGCAGCATAGCAGCACACAGTATCTCATGCCAGACATGCAGAGGGAAGGGGATGATTAACTCCAGTTGGTCTTTGACGTGGCTGTTGTCCTCATGTTGTTAACCCTGTCTACGCTAACTAACTGGACAGGGGCAGTGAAGGCTTATTGGGGAGCCTGTCATAGGATGATGCCTCTGTGGTTACTCTTTTGTTATCCCAGAGATTCTTTGGTAGATTTGAAAACAGCAGCATAGCAGCACAGTAATAAATAGATCCCATTGTCCTCTTCTGTATCAAAGTTGAAAGAACTTGCCAGTGCCCTACGAATGTACCCATGGCATAACATCGCAGACACGTATCTCCTTTTCTTCCCACATTCTGGCTCTTTGTAAATCATCACATTCTCTTTCTACTAGAACCTCCCCTTTATTCCTTCACATACAGATGTAGCAGGTTTTATTACCCCCATTAACGCTGGTTAACACAAGAAATAATGGCAACAAACATATTGTGTTCATTAAAGAGATAATGTATGCATTACCATTGTTTTCAATGAATATCGTGGTAGCATTAAGACATCATATTGCAGGGGTACAATATTATCTGCTACTTCTAGAAATGCTTCACTTCTTCTACTAGTCTCCTAGCCTCTAAACATTATTCCTGCAATTTAAACAAGATGTTTCTGCTGCTTGCTAATGTATCATTAATATAGTCTATATTTAACCTCTGATGTCCCTTATTACTTGTCAAATTTCCCTTTGATTTCTACATTAAAGACAAAAGCCATTTCCTGTCCTTCAAAGCTCCATTGATACCGTTCTTATTTACTACACCATATCGCTGGAATTATCCTTCTATCAGTGTTTGTGATGCTCCCTCTCATGCCACTTTTAAGCCTCATCATAATGCAGATAATTTTAAGGAGACATACAAAAAAAAAATCATGAACGGCTATGTGAAGAATGATGTCAAAAAGGCAAATGCACTTGTATTTACTCCGACAGATTCTCTGTGTCTCCTACATCACCATTAGATTAATTACATTACCCAAAGGAATTTCTGGTTAATTATTTTCACAAACCCACATCAGTGGTGTTGCTAATTTGTCCAGTGTTTACTTTCTAATATTTAGTGATAAAAGTCTTCCTTGCATATTTGTATCACTTCATTAGATTGCACTAAACTGAAGAACAATTAAAAACAGGAATAGAATGACAATCATTCCAGAGGAGGAAAAACATTATTTTTTTCTCATGTAATTGTGTTTCTTGTATCAAAATTGGGTATTAAAGGTTGCCAACACATTTTAATTTTGGCAGGCTTGTCAGATGTGCAATAATTATACCAATCTGATATTTTCGAAATAATAGAAATGACAAAATTATGGAACAATTGTTTTATTATCTGTTTACGCAAACAAGTACACATTTTGTAGCTAATATTCATTCAGTTTATTTATTTGTACGATTTGTCCCACACACCTTCATTATGTATTTTCTTTTAAGTTGCTCCTAGCAACGTCATGCATATTCCAATACATCCTTCATCAAAGGGTCTATTCTTTAATCATTCACGAAGCTCAAAAAGTCCTGAAATAGTATATTGCTTCAAAATAAAATATATTTTTTGCTTCAAATCCTTCTTACCATAAATGTTAATCTAAAAGCCTAAACGGCAATTCCTACTAGTGGAATTCATTCTTTTTATGTTCCGTCAAATTGGAGTTCAATTTTATTGTAATCATGTTTCATTTCCATACTTCATACTGCTTCCCATCACAGGTCCTTAAGAGCTTTCACTTTCTTGATTCTCATTAAGGAAGTGAAATCTTTGGAGACATCTGCTCTTACTGTATGCTGACGTCTAAATACCAGAAACTACAGTATGTGCTTTAATGGATAACTTACTTGACAGCTTTGTGAATTTTTGCTGTACTTTTTATTAACAGTGGTGGTGTTTGAGAAACACTATGCATAAATATAAATGTTTGAAAGATGGTGATCAGTAAAGAAGGCTAACATTGCAATATTTTGTTCCTTAAATGTAGACTGTGTAGCCATGCCACCTGGCTACTAGTTTGCATCCCTCCTGGCAGTAAGTCCTGGTACAAGCAGGCCTTGCCAGTAGTTGTTATGGGATTTCCCCCTCCGAGGTTCTGCATTTGAGTGACATCGGGAGGTGGTGACATCAGTCCTGGGCATGACCAATCATGAGACAGACCTGGTGCCCTCCTCCTGGCTGTACTTAAGGGCAGTACCACCCCAAATTCGGGAGTGCCTTTCCCCACTTGAGGAAGGCGGGTCACACATTGGAAAGGCTGAGTATTGGGCCCTCTCCAGTCCTCTTCCCTTCGGGAGAGAGTGAGTGTAGACCATAGCTCTGCCTCTGGTAGGGAGGCAGGGAAGAGCTAGGATGGCTGTGGATGCCCTTGGCATGTAGGGACAGTCCTGGGACCATCCTTCAGTGGTATCTGAGAAGTACTGCATCGGGCAGAAGCCTGCCTTGTTACTGTGCTGTACAGAAGAGATAATAAACCGTTCCTGTTGTTATAACCTCCGGCCTGGTGCATGACCTTACTGGGGGGAGAGGTAATAGTTCTACCATGGGAGATCGGGAGTATAAACCCTTTTATGGATAACGCACTTTCCTCCTAATTCTCTCTTTTTTTGGATGATTCCGGTTGTGCTCTGCCTTTTCTTTCTCCTATTGCATCTACCATGGAAGATCACCTTCAGTTCCTGGAGCCCACGGCAGATGGAGGCGCTGTCACTGCTAAAGAGATATGTAGGGTATGAACCCCAGAAGCCTGTTCCGGTGTCCCCACTACCACCGGCGGACGACTCAGCCCTGCTGTTACCAGCAGGTATCAAGCACCGCATGATCAGTAATGGCCACACCTTCCACCGGGTAGGGGAAACACTATTACATTTGGAGGCACTGCTGAGATTTGTAACAGGACAGGCTTTCAGCGTAACAAAGCTGGAAGTAACATGGTACGCTTCCAGAGCACGTGCAAATGAAAGAGGGAGGCTATGTGTAGTGTCAGAGGGATATCGATCCTCGCAAGGAACTATGACCTAGACTGCCCTATCGGGTGAATGGACTGGTGACACACAGGCGGGTAGTCAGGATGCCTAAAGGGGGTGCTCTGGTTAAGTGAGACACAGGGACCTCTGGAGAGGGTCTGCGATACTGGCAGCCAAGCGGGGTGGCTAAAAGGTACTGGACAGGGAGTATCTTAGAAGGGGTGCCTGAAGTACAAAGTGTCGAGACCTCTCCGCTAGAAGAAGCCTAGAGTAACACTAGCCAGTACAACAGATTGATTACTATATAATTAGGTGAGCGGTTTACCAAAGACTAGTATACACAGCCGGTGCACATAGGGACAAATATTCTGAACAAAAACACAAAGAGAGGAGATCACAGGATCTCCCAAAGATCCCTATTTGCTGCACTCAAAAGACTGTCACAATGTAGTGGGGTTAAATACTCCCAGACAAAATTGTCTAAAGTGGCTATTTGAATACAAAATTCCAAGTAGCAAATGCTCCCAGCATTGTAGGAGGACAATTGCTAATTAAAGCCTATAAATGGCCAAAATAATAAAGTTATATTATTTTTTATACAGAACATCAAAGCAATAATGTGTATAATGTGTGTGATGAAATAAAATCTCTAATAAAAAGTGGTCATTATTGCTATTGTGATGAAAAATAGAGTAGGATAAGCTTCTCTTATTATGATTAATTTATTCACGTATAGCAAATCAGAATCATCCTGTGTACTACATGTGAGCTGGGCACATTATTGCATTTACATGTGACAACTATTTAAATTGTTATGTGTGGTTAATGTGGCGATACACAGAGGTATATACCATCTATTACCCCTGGTACACTAAGATATACTGAATATCTGTACTCACATGTTTCCAATTATCCACAGGACGATTCTGAATATTTTCTTAAGTCTGGTTTGCATTAATAATGCAAATTACAATTCATATGGAAAATACAATTCTATACATAATAGTTGATAGTAAGCATTATCCTTCTTTTTTTTCTACATTGAGATGTTTTCCAGATATTAACACTAAGGGCCATATTTTCATGTAGTGCTACTGCTAATCTTAAGACTCGTTGTGGCCCCTTCACTTTAAAGAGACGTAAGGTGTTTTAGGGCTTTAGCACAGCTTAGTAAATATGAGCCTAAATATTTGCCAAACATCCCTGACATTACAATGATAAATAAGAATGGAATTATACTATCACATGCAATTAAACTATTTTGATCACTCTCCCACTCTCCTTTCAGCACTATGCGGCAAATAACTTAATATATTTTAATATAGACAGTAACACTTATGCATCATGTGCAATGCTTTCTACGAAAAGGTGTAGCTGAATACTTATTTTTTACATTGTTCTATATAACAATTTGCCAAACATGCAAATCCACATACTGTAGTAATTTGGTAATAAATGTAAAAAATATATTTTGTCACATTAAAATGCAGTTTAGAATCAAAATAAACCTGCTGTTCTCATTATTAAATAAAAGTTCACAACTACATAGATCATTGTACAAAATCAGCAGCGGTTGTGTTCATAACACTTGTAAATTATTCTAACATAAAGTACTGTAATCTAAATCATAAGAAATGAATGTATAAATACATAGAAAACAACACTGTAGTTTAAAAAAAGTGTGTGTGTGCTAAGCATGCGCATTTTAAGTGAAACTTCTTTGTCTTTTGTCACAAAAATTGTATTTGTGATGGTAATGTTTTTAATTAAAAATCAAAACACAATTTCAGTTCCAAAACACAAAGACGTTTGACCGCGTGTTTTAGCTATTTGTACGTCTATATTTATAGTAACTGATTTCCTTGTGTCTGTGTTAGTGTGTGTGTGTGTGTGTGTTAGTCAGTGTGTGTGTGTGTGTGTTCTCCGGACTCCCCCCATCCTGGCGTAGATGCGGAAATGGGGGGCTCTGTATGAGTCTCGCCCCCCCCCCGGCGGAGCTGTGGGCTGTGTGTCCTGCTGCAACCAGCCCCCCAGTGGAGGTATGGGGACATGGGGGGGGGGTGTGCTAGGCAGCTCACATGTGGTGGGGGGGATAGGCACATCACTCGGGGGCAGTGTTCGGTGCATCACTGGGGTGTGTGTGTGTGTGTGTGTGTGTGTCAGTCAGTGTATGGGTATGTGTATGTGTCAGTCAGTGTGTGTGTGTGTTTCAGTCAGTGTGTGTGTGTGTGTCAGTCAGTGAATGTCTATGTGTCAGTCAGTCAGTCTGTGTGTGTGTGTGTGTGTCAGTCAGTCAGTGTGTGTGCGTGTCAGTCAGTGTATGTGTGTGTGTGTCAGTCAGTGTGTGTCAGTCAGTGTGTGTATGTGTGTCAGTCAGTGTATGTATCTCTCTCTCTCTGTGGTGTGTATGTCTCTCTGTCTGTGTCCTGCCCCCCCTCTCTATCCTGTGTCCCCCCACCCCCGGCAGAGCTGCGGACACAGGGGGCTCTGTCTGAGTCTCCAGAGCAGCACCCCCGCGGAGGTATACACCTGGAGCAGCCCCCACTCTCTCCCACTGGCGGAGCTGCGGACACGGCTGTGTGTCCTGCTGCAGCCAGCCCCCCGGCGGAGGTATGGGGCCACGGGGGGGAGGGGGAACTGAAGGGCATGACACTCAGCGTGCTTCCTTCTCCTACCCCCTATGGCGATGCTGCGTGGGACGCGGCGCGCTCAAACACCCCCCCCATTACCGGAGCAGGAGCCATGAGAGGCGACAGGGCACGGTAACGTGTGTAGGTGTCAGCGGTAACTCCTCCTGCTGGAAGCTGCCAACACTTATGGCCTCTTCTGCCAGGAGTGATGTCACTTCCGTCACCACTGACTTCCATCTCAATCAAATGCATTCACGCCGCTTAAGAAGTTTCACTTCAATAATATATTCTGCTTGTGATAATGTATATTAAATGTAAGAAATGTCATAGCCAAAGTCTTTAAAATTTTCGTGCAGATAGTTATCCAGATGGACGAATCCACCCAAATTCGTTTCCTCAATTTTCGTTGATGTTACCCTCAAAATCCGTTTTGCGGTGTAAAATCTGCTAACGGATTTGGGCAGTTTCAATCCAAGTGGATTCATAAAAAAACGCAGTTGGATACAACCAAATTTGTAGAATCAAAACTGTGGATACAGCAATCCGTTCTATAGCAATCCGTTCTACAGCAATCCGTTCTACAAATCCAACCATGAGTTCTGGAATCCGTGGAGTCAGGTGTGTCAGGGGTGTCAGGGGCGTCAGGGGTGTAGCTATAGCCTCGGCAAACCGGGCAAAGCCCGGGGTCCCGTGCTCTTTGGGGGTCCGCTCTCCCCCCCTGTAGGTGGCCCAGCCCCCTACCCACACATTAATTCCTTGCAGACAGGAAGCACAGAGAGAAATCCCTTCCTCTGCAGGTGGGCAGGAAGCTCTGTCCCTTCCTCTGCAGGTGGGCAAGTTCTGGGTCAGGGGGTGGGGCCCTGAGATACACTACGGAGGACAAAGGGGAAATTCATTTCTCTGCAGAGCCTCCGTAGGTGGGTGGGGCCTAGGTCAGGGGGCGGGGCCTCAAGTAATGCAGCTTGGGGCTGGAGCTGCAGACTGAGAGACAGGCTGGGAAAGGTAAGAGGGAGGGGAAAGGTTAAATCACAGGGATAAAAACAGACATGAAAGGGAAGAAGACAGAAAAGAAGAGACAAATAAAATTAAGTACGAGAGAGAGACCCCAGAGAGAGAGACCTCAGAGAGAGAGACCCCAGAGAGAGAGAGACCCGAGAGAGAGAGAGAGACTGAGACCGAGACCCCAGAGAAGGGCAGAGAGAGAGAGGCCAGGGTAGAGAGCAGAGACATGAGGGGGCCCTGAAATTTTATTTGCCCGGGGGCCCATACATGTCTACATATGCCACTGCGTGGAGTGTATTGGTAATAATAAAAATTCAGCAAAATGAGAAATCGCATTTTTTGAGATTGATCCACTGAAATCTGGACAAAAGAAATCAGCCAATCCGCTGCAGATCCAAATTACATCCCCCAGATTTCCCAGAAAGTTATGCTAAAAAGGGAAAATACCGTAGATACAAATATTTTGTATAATAAGTATACAAACATATTGTATTGCCTTAAGTTATTTTACTTAGAACATTCTCCATAATACAGATGTAGCCTATCTTATCTTCCCATAGCCAAGGACGTCTGGAGAAAACAGAAAATAGTAGTCTCCGGCAGTGGGCAAAGGATCCATGGACAGGACATACACAAACATAGAGCAATTGTGTCTGCTGTCAATTTCCACATAGCCATGAGAAAATGCTTTTTCCCCCTACAGTATGCCTCCAAGGAAGGTAATTCCGGCTACATCCGCACATCCTATTAATTCTAAGCAAATGCAAACTAATGCACATTGGCCAAATAACTTTAAAAATTAAAGATTTAAAGAAATCGCCTATTGGAGATAATCTAGAACATCAACAATACAAGAATCAATACTTCAAATTTAAGCCAAAGAGACCTATTTTGCAAACAGCAGATACATGCATACAGCTTCAAATAATGCATCATGTGTATTTTGTGACAAAATCGATCACAAAAGGATTGTAACAAGGTCACAGTAGAGGAACACAGAGAGAAACGTAAAAGAAGAGGACTGTGATTTTTTAATCTGGAATCTTAACACATTGCTAGAATCTGTTAGGTGAAAGTATTGTAAAACATACTGGACACCTAACAAGCTCCTATTGAACCCCCAAAATGACCACAACATATATAAGCATATGAGTGTCACAGAGGAGTGCTACTGAGCATGGCAATATATATTTAAAACCAGAGACAGAACATAAAACACAGACAAAGCTCAGTTTTAGCACATCCAGTGAGACTCATACACGGTACAGTGCCTAAATATATATGTATAAATATCTAATAAGTAAAATGGTCTTTTAGTTTGACATTTTTGGCCAAAATTGTTGTAAGCCCCTGAGCCAACGCCACGGCAGACCACATATCAGGGGTCCCTAACGCTAATATAAATTCTTAATAACCTGTGTAATAACAGGAAGAATGATTTATAGTAAATTTGTCAATATTAGTTGCAAAGTTCTAAGTCTGACTGAAGCTTTTATTAACCTGTACATTACCAGGAAAAGCACTCTGTATTAGAGATGTCACAGCCAAACTGCAAGCAGGCAAGTTCCCCTGAGTGGAAGATGCTATGGAGTGAGCCCATAACCATTTAAATGTGGGAGGGGGTGAGCTTAAATTAGGAAGGAGGTTGCCACCCTCCAATCAGCCATGACTAGCTGGACAAGAATTGTAAAACATACTGGACACCTAACAAGCTCCTATTGAACCCCCAAAATGACCACAACATATATATAAGCATATGAGTGTCACAGAGGAGTGCTACTGAGCATGGCAATATATATTTAAAACCAGAGACAGAACATAAAACACAGACAAAGCTCAGTTTTAGCACATCCAGTGAGACTCATACACGGTACAGTGCCTAAATATATATGTATAAATATCTAATAAGTAAAATGGTAAAGTAAAGTAAAATACACTGGCGACACACTTTATTCGAGCTCGGCTAGTCCCACGAATTCGGGTATACCCGGGTGTATTGAGGTTTGTGACTGTTTTCTGCCCGAGTGCATTGAGGTATTTTCCAAGCAGGGATTGAAGCATTTTATTCCCGCTGGCTGCAAAACTGCACAGTATATATATATATAATGCATTACAATTCATGAATTTATGCCATCTGGTAGACACGCGAAGCATTGCAGCCTATTAAATCCTAATCATTATCATTTAACAGATCAGCCGCCCGTCAGCCAGGCATGAACCCAGGCTGGGAAGGCAAATGCAACGGGGCTTGTCAGAGGTGAGGAGCGGCGCATTCCAGGAATCTGCCAGGTACATACTGGGTATTTGCTCGAATAAAGTGTGTCGGTGCAGTAGGTGAAAGGAGTGTCATGCCCAACCTGTGGTGGAGATAAAACAGTGTCCAACAAATAAGCAGGACCCCTCAGAAACACCCATGAATACTGTAATTTCCTCTGTCACCAGGTAGTAGTGATATAAACCTATAAGTAGAAAAAAATGGAGAGTGAACTCCTGAGTTCCAATGCTAAACAATCACATATAATATGCAATCACTGTCCAGGTGTAACTAGGATTGGAGTCTCCAGCAGGTATAAAGAAGAAAAAGTATATGGTAAGATATAGGGTGGTTATATAGGTATAAAACAAACCAGTCGGGGGTTAATAAGCAAATGTGGACCGGGGGCACAGGGAAATGCAACCACCGTGACATATACTGTGGCCCATAAAAGTCCCAATAATGCTAACCTTACCCGACTGGTATCCGAACCAACCCCTGGAGCCAAGTAGTATGCTGAAGTGGTGTCCCGTATTGAACCATGCACGGCTGCCGGGTACACAATGGCTGTAGATCCCACGTGTACGGCGTTCTTGCAGGACACACCGGTAGAAGGTATCGCTGCACCGCTATCTGGCTTGCGAGCCCGCCCCTCTGCTCACCGGTGTTGTTGGAACAGGAGCTGCGTCTCTGCAACCAGCCGCGCCGATCTGGGAACCCACGTGATGGTGCGTATACACGCACAGGTCGTCCTCGAGCCGCATCCAGAAGGCAATCAGCTGTGTGGAGACCGGGGAGCCAGTGTGCGATGCCTTGCCGCGTGAGTCAGCTGGATACCGCCCCCTCCGTGGATAAAGTAAATCACCTGCTGCCGATAGAGACTCCTGTGTGCTCCATTCGTATAACGTAGCATAGGAGATAGAAGGGAAGGAATGGTCACTACTTCCTAGTAAACCAAAGCAAGTTGTTGATGAATAAAAAGTTCTTTATTACAAAAAGCTGGACATCATGCAAGCAACTCTGACGCGTTTCATCCCTTAGAGGGGACTTTATCAAAGAATATTTTGTCTCCAATGCCAGACACATATATATACAGACAAACAAAATCTGATTGGACCATTCTTAAACTAGACTCAGCAGATAGCAATCATAGTAAGTGGTGACTCAGATGTATAACATATTAACCTCAGCTAGTCTGATAGGAAACATACAGGCATATTTATACAATGAACAGTGTATATACAAAAAACAATGTGAATTTAAAAACAAGAAACATGATGATCAGCAATAATATTTAAAAAAATGATGAATAACTATCATGGAAAAATATATAGCAGATATTAATTAGATTTATAAATCATGACCATTATTTTGAACTAAATAATATAGTATATTATATAGAGAAATCATTACATATGTATGAAGAATATGAACCAAGGATAAAATAAATAAAGTATAACAAATATATAATAGTAACAGTTAATCTGAAAGAAAATGTTTCAATTCCCAGTCTGAATTCATTCCAAATGGATGGAGAGTATCGAGCATATATATCCAGTACATTTCTCTTTTGTTTAGCCTATTCTCCCTATTGCCACCCCTTGGGTGATGGGGTATATGTTCGATGGCTGAGAAGGAAAAATTACCAATGCCCCCCATTGGGCATTGGGAGAAATGTCTGGATACCGGATGGGTCAAATCCTATGTTATTTACGTTCTCTCATGTGCGTGTGGCCACAGATATGTGGGCCGCACGATTAGATCGTTGAGACTACGTATAGCCGAACATACTCGTTTAATAAAAAAACAGGATTTGACCCATCCGGTATCCAGACATTTCTCCCAATGCCCAATGGGGGGCATTGGTAATTTTTCCTTCTCAGCCATCGAACATATACCCCATCACCCAAGGGGTGGCAATAGGGAGAATAGGCTAAACAAAAGAGAAATGTACTGGATATATATGCTCGATACTCTCCATCCATTTGGAATGAATTCAGACTGGGAATTGAAACATTTTCTTTCAGATTAACTGTTACTATTATATATTTGTTATACTTTATTTATTTTATCCTTGGTTCATATTCTTCATACATATATAATGATTTCTCTATATAATATACTATATTATTTAGTTCAAAATAATGGTCATGATTTATAAATCTAATTAATATCTGCTATATATTTTTCCATGATAGTTATTCATCATTTTTTTTAAATATTATTGCTGATCATCATGTTTCTTGTTTTTAAATTCACATTGTTTTTTGTATATACACTGTTCATTGTATAAATATGCCTGTATGTTTCCTATCAGACTAGCTGAGGTTAATATGTTATACATCTGAGTCACCACTTACTATGATTGCTATCTGCTGAGTCTAGTTTAAGAATGGTCCAATCAGATTTTGTTTGTCTGTATATATATGTGTCTGGCATTGGAGACAAAATATTCTTTGATAAAGTCCCCTCTAAGGGATGAAACGCGTCAGAGTTGCTTGCATGATGTCCAGCTTTTTGTAATAAAGAACTTTTTATTCATCAACAACTTGCTTTGGTTTACTAGGAAGTAGTGACCATTCCTTCCCTTCTATCTCCTGTGATATAAACCTAGTCTGGCAAAAGACAGTGTTATTACAGACTGCTCAAGCATGGCCAGAAGGTATGGATAGTGGGAAGATTGGGCATTGACTGAGAGACAAAGGTAGTCAGAGAAGTTTTATTTCTGAGGACATTTCCATAGTGTTTAAACTTCCCGTAGTAGAAGAGAGGTTTAGCTTTCACATCTATGATGCAAAAGATCTAGTAAGAACTAAACGAAACAGAGTAAAATGTGCCCCGAGAAATGTCCAAAACAGTGAGCAGATCATACTGTAGAACTACAGATGCAGCCACGAGTATTAGAACTCTTGCCTTTAAAATTCTGGGGCAGTCTCACAGTAAATGCCTCAACATTGCTGCAACATTGCCTCAACATTTCTGTGAGATTCTTAATGGCCCATCGGATTAACATAGCAGGGGTCCCTGCAGTCTCATTCAGTTTGAATGGGACTGCAGGGACCCCCGCTGTGTTAATCCGATGGGCCATTAAGACTCTCACAGAAATGTTGAGGCAATGTTGAGGCATTTACTGTGAGACTGCCCCAGAATCTCCTATAATTTCCCAGGTACAAGTGTTCTAATACTGGTGGCTGCATCTGTAGAAGCTCTAGACATTCTAACTGTAAGGAGCCCTCTTATGAAGATTCTAGGAGAGTACCTGTAAAGTGTGTTGAAGGTCAAAGGACTATATCTAAACTCTTTGGAACGGCATGACCAAGACTCAGAATCAACAGTGCTGATTGGGAGAGATTTCTACTAGGATGTTGAGTGGAAACGCTGGGAGGCACTCTTGTTGCACTTGTGTTGAACAGTGGCCAGTTTACATTTCTGGTATAACTGGTAGTACAGATGTTGGAGTCATGAAAGTCAGTGTAACACAGGAGACTCTTTTTTTCTAACCAGCTCTGTGCATTTTGGGAGTTGGATTCATTGTGTATTACAGAAGAGAAAGGGATGAACACAGAATCTGAAGATGAGTTCTAAAATGTTTTTCATGCACAGTAAGTTATACCACACCATGAGACAATATTAGGTTGGACTACCATGGCACTCTGACCTACCATACTTGCCTAAAAACGTCAGATTTACTAAGAGAAAATGTAGTGAAGAATCTTTCAACAGACATTGCTATGTGCTATGTAATCCAGGAATACATGCAAGACGGTATTGTTAAATTATGTGAATATGACAAATGAATCTACTAAATAAATAGGAAACACTTATCACATCATGCCATGAAAAGAGAGGACAAAACTACTACCAAATTACGAATAGTGTATGACACATCCTTTCATGACAATGAACACCCATTGTTAGGCACCGATGATGCTGGACTCAAAAACAGTGTGTGGAGGTCAGGAAAGGTGGCAGGCAGGGAAATGTAGTCAGATAGGCCTGAAACAGAGCAGGCAGAGTTCACAAGCAGAGTCAGGCAAGTGTAAGGGTCCCGGTCCTGGCTGTGGCTGGAACTCACCCTTGCAGAGCTACAGAGCTTCCAGGCAAAGCCCTCCTTGTACTGGGCTATTGGAATCACCTGGTTCTGGACATACACTGCTTCATGCAGCCTGCTATGTAGCTCTGTCCCTAGTGGCTGCCCCTGCTATAAAGGTTCATCCCTTCCATCAGGAAGTGGCTGAGCATAATTCTGGAATAACGGTTTCCTGGTAACCTGTGTTTGCTACAAATATCTCTGCCTGGCCTACCTTGGGTCTTCCTGCTCCTGTGCTGAAGTGCTGGATCCCAGCACCAAAGCTTCAGTGTTTCTGTGGCCTGTCTGCATACTCTGCTTCCTGAGGCCTTCAACACTTCCTGCCCTGTGTCTGTGCTTGTCACATGCACCACAGCATGGCCTGTCTGGCCTTCTTGTGCTGAAGTGCCTACACTGAAGCTTCCAGTCTCCTTGTCTACTGTTCCACAGGTCCTCCTGTGCTGGAGCATCTGCGCTTGATCCCATGTGATATAGCTGCTCTGTTCCAGAGACCTCCCTTTGCGCTGAAGCACCTACATTGAAGCTCTATGCTGAAGTCTTCCTGCTGTCAACCCCAGCCAGTGACCTTGACCATCCCCCTGTGCCGCTTACCTATACCCCAGCCTGTGACCTCGACCATCGCTCCTGTGCCACCTGCCTCGACCCCAGCCTGGATAACATTTGCCCTGCCTTCTCCAACCCCGACTCTGCTACCCACAATGACAGAATCTGATATCCGGACCCGGCTTCACGGTCTCAGGTTGGAGCATTCATATACAGTACGGTCCTGGTCCCGGTCCAGGTTTGTGGCGAGCACGCCCGTTACAGCAGGTCAGGCATGGGGGGGCAGTTGTCATGCGCAGAATGTAGAGCGTATTTGGCTATGTATTTGGGGATGGGGGCCGAGATGCAAGTGGGAGTAGAATTGTTAAGAGGTATTAGGGTTTTAAATTTGACTCCAGAGTGTATGGGTAGGGATATGCATAGTAGAGCAGCAAAAATAGACCGGTGAGATATGAGTTTCTAAGAAGAATTTTGTATGGATTGGAGTTGGGAGACAAGAGGTAGAAAAGAGGAATGCAAACTAAGAGAAGGTTGCAGTAAACAAGGCGGGAGATGTTGAGTGAGTGAATTAGAATTTTTGTTGCATCATGACTGAGAAAAGGGTGTATCTTGGCAAAATTTCAAAGGTGGAGATGGTAGGACTGCTTGAGGGACTGAATGTGAGTATTGAAGGACAGATCAGAGTCAAAGATGACCACTAGAACGCAGACTTGAGGTGTTGATGAGAATGTGCTGTTATTGACAGTGAGGGCAAGTGTGTGTGTGTGTAGAAGTGGCAGTGAAAAGGGGGAAAGAGTATTAGTTCTGTTTTGGGCATGTTAAACTTCAGGTAATTGTGAGACATCCAGGAGGATATTGCAGAGAGACAGTAGGAGACACAGGACAGGAGAGAGGGGGGGAGGTCAGGGAACGAGAGATACATTTGGGTGTCTTCCGCATATAGATGATACTGAAAGTCAAAATATTAAATTATACAGTTAAATACTTATCTGTCACTCTTCTTATAAGCTAAAAGATTATAGAGAAGAGAAGAGTTTTAGAGTGAGAAGAGCAGAGGGCAAAGGACAGAGTCTTGTGGTACTCCAACAGAAATAGGGAGGCAAGATGAGGAGACACCAGAGAAGAAAACACTGAAGGAGCAGTTGGAAAGTAGAACGTGAACCAGGAGAAGGCTGTGTCACAGAGGCCACTGGAGTGGAGAATGCACAGGAGAAGGGGTGATCAATAGTATTGAAGGATATCCAGGACAATTAGTAGGGAAAAATAACCCTTAGATTTAGTTGGGAGTAGATCATTGGGTACTTTTGTTATAGCTGCCTCAGTGGAGTATAGAGTACGGAAATCAGATTGCAAACAGTCAAGCAGGGAGTTGAAGGAGAGAAAGTGAGTCACGTGACTGTGGCCACTGCTGGAAGTTCAATTAAGAGAAATTGAATGAGAAGCAAGAGTTTGAGACACTTACAAGCTAAGCTGCTGCTTTTGCTGCAGAGCTGACTGAGCTGCACCTAGTGCACTCCTGCTTATGGCTCAATATAAGTTATTGCCACCATTGTACCAACGACATCTAGTGTCTATCTCTATTGCTTTTCATAATCATCATCATTGTCAGTGGCAAACTTACCAGTGGCATTTAATATTTTAGTTCTTGTTTTTCATTTTGTGGGTACATAAACAAGCCACCACTCATAGAGCATTGATATTGTCACCCACAGACATAACATCTACATTGCTAGTAAGGTACAGTGTTTGGCTTGTTCTATATGTTTCCTACTGTACGTCCCAAAGTTGCATCTGTAATGCAATGGTGGGAGGGGTGGCAAAGTACATACTCTTTTTATTTTTATTTTCACCCTGTGAGAAACTCCTACATATACATAACATGGGCTGGCCTTAGTCATATTGTTGCCCTGAAATTTGTTTGGTGCCCCCACTCGCTACGGTGCTCCCCTTCTCTTTCCCCCTACTGACACTCCCTCCTTCCCCCACTGACACTTTATCTTCCCCTCACTGACACTATCTCCTCCCCCACTGACAGTCTCTCTCCATCCTCCCATTGACACACTCTATCTCCCCCTCCACTGACACATTCTCTCTCCCCTCCACTGACACTCCCTCTCTCCCCAATGATACACACACAAACACACACACACACACACACACACACACAAACAGCCTCACCTCCCTCCTGTCACCCATGCTGCTTCCTTCTTCTTGGTGCTGCCCCTAGGCTCCTAAGAGCTCCTCCTGATTATCTGCTCTGGGTAATGCAGCCAATCATTATGGGGGAAACTGCCCAGCCTCTGCTCTGCTCTCTCCCTGCTTAGGGAAATCCCCTAACTGTTAGAACACTGCATTAGGTGAACTAGACAACTGCTGCCCCCCACATTCTGTGGCCCAAGGCGGCCGCCTAGTTTGTCTAATGGCTAAACCAGCCCTGGGTAGATTGATAGGTTATTATGCGTGGCCCTTCAGCATGCCCCTTATTGCTTGGTGCCCTGATCGAGTGCGCCTATCGATCAACTCTAAAGTCGGCCCAGTATGCCATAGCAGTAGATCAAGTGAGAGAAATTAATGAGAAGACAAAGACTGAGACTTACAAGCAAAGCCGAGGCTTACAAAACAAAAAACAAGGAGTGCAATACATCTAAAAAATATTTATACATTCAATTAAATAAAAGACATGTATATAATACACTTAAATGATTCAAAAAAGTTAGTTATAGTCGCCTGGTATGGAGTATGCATTCCCACTGGGGTCTGTCTACTGGTCACTCTTGCTCCTTTCTACATTGCTCTGCACTGTGGGAGATGTCCTCTTGTTGCCAGTGTCCACGCCATGGATCCGTAACCACCAGATGTGTGCAGACTTCCCTTGAGGTAAGGTCTATGGTTTCCTACACGGAAAGTGTACCTTTATTAGAGGGTTTATGATAGCTCTTGCTCTCTAACTGATGCATGCTGGTGATGAAATCCAAAAGGGAGGTGATCCCATGCTGGGAGTGCTGAGCCAGATCCTTATGTGCCAGTGTATCTGTTTTCTCGATGTGCAGCTATGTATCCTTGTCCAAGCTGGAAAATTAGATATTTGGCTGGCAGTTTGTCAGTCAAAGTTTTACCCCAGCATGGAAAAAGTTTTCTTTGTGAATCTCTTGTAAATCCTTATGTGTCTTGTAATCCTCTGTGTTTCTCCACTTGCACAGTGGCTTCATCTGGGATTAGTGGGCTTTGGTTCAGAAAGGTTCTATTTAACAGCCACTTCAAATTGGAACCATCTGTCAATCAGTTAAAAATCTGTCTGAACATCTTTTAAGGGTGTGTACACAACTTCAGTCCGTCTGTCAGTGGTTCCTTGTGTGTGCATAGAAGTGATTACTAAAACATGTACATGTATTGTACATATTTACAAAAAAACACCTTCAGATGTATCCTATTTAAAACCTAATTATTGATTATATATAAGATAGTGACATCCAATTATCTTGTTTCAAATGTTATATCTTTCCTCCTCCTTTCCTATTAGAACAGTAAAACATTAATATATGATGATATAGTGTATAAATAACCTGAATCATATCTATCACATTAGTTAGTGCTTTTATTAATTACATTTGTTGGCTTCTGTTTTTATTTAGTGAATTGTGGTGATTCTGTGTTTTGCAATGTTTTATTATTGTGTGTTTTGTGCATTAATGTATTGTGATTAGGTGCCCATTGAGTGCTACAGTGGCTTATCAAGCCCATATTATTATATGGGTATGATGTACCACTATACTACTCAATGGGTACAGGGTGGGTATAGTGGTTCCGGGGTGAATGGTTTGGCCTTCTGGATGGGTAGCGGGGCAGGCTGGGTTAACCCCTTAATTACTATAGTGGTTATTAACCGCGAAGGTGATTAAGGGGTTATGGGCCATTAGAATGTATTTTATTATGTATGTATGTATGCTTTCTGGCAACAGGGGACAGGGACCTTACAGTATCCTGACGAGGACGCCCTTCATATTGCAGGGGTAAGTAGAACTGTATTTATTTACTGTATTTATGCTTGCTAATGTTGTTTAATATTGGACAAATAATCTATTATCCATATCTGGATAATAGTTATTTTGCACATTACTGTACTGTGTGTGTTTGGTGGGGGGTTTGGAGGGTGTATTTATTTAAATGTAGGATATGTTTTATTTACATACAGAATTGGTACCACAGGGCTGTGGGGACCCATGGAGACCACCTGAAGATCCTCAGACACCCACGGGTACCACCTGAGGACCTACAGTGGACCCTTGCGGGGAAGAACTGGGGGTTCCCACAGCTGTGGGGGCCTCATGGACCTGCAGGGACAACCTGAAGGCCCCAGACACCTGTGGGAACCACTTGAGGGCTTCATACACCTTTGGGGATGACCTGGGGACACTCAGACACCCACGGAAACCACCCGTGGACCCCATTTGGGGCCCGCGGGGGGGACCCATGGGGACCACCTGGAGTCCCACAGTGCCTAGTGGGGACCACCCGGAGGTCCCCAGAAACCCATGGATACTCCCCTGGGGTGCACTGTTGGGCCCTCGGACACCCGTCAGCAGATAGCCGCTAAGGTAATGAAGCAGTATTAATGTATTTTTAATAATATTGTGTGGAGCAGGGGGTCTCCTGAGCTGAACCGCATTGCTTTCTGGCTCAGGGACCCCCTGCTTCCCGAGTTACAGGCGCGTCGCGTCTTGGACGCTATAAAGATGGCAGCGACACTGGCACCCGATGCCCCATACCGGGGCCTGTAACTCGTGAAGCAGGGGGTCTCTGAGCCAGAAATCAATGCGATTAAGCTCAGGAGACCCCCTGCTCTCGTACACTATTATTAAAAATACATTAATGCTGCTTCATTACGGATAGCCGCTACGGTAATGAATTATTGTTTATTGATATGTGTGTTTTACTCATAGTGTAGATGTGCAGGGGGCACCTCATAACGGGGCCTGTATCTCGGGAAGCAGGGGGTCCCCGGACCTGAAACCAATGCGGTTCAGCTCCGGAGACCCCCTGCACATCTACACTATGAATAACATTTTGATTAAAAATATTTTTATTTGGGCCGAGGTTTGCGCCGAGAGAGTGGCGAATCTCTCCCTGCTGCAGGCTGATCTCGGCAGGGGAGGCCTTCTCGGCATATTATCGCCAGGCAGACTGTCTCGCCACCGGCTAATCACCATGGTTGGAAATGTTGCTCTCGCAGGAATTTGCCAGGGATTCGGCCATTCCTGCATACTGCGAGGGCAACATGCCAAAAACAAGCGATTTCAAACCTCTGCCGAAAGCACTTTTTTGCCGCTTAGTGCATGACCCCCTGAGTCTCAAAAATTGACTGATGGAAATACTTAGTAGCTGAGATTTAGGATGAGCATGACACATGAAATACTGAATTTGTGGATGTGTTCTTACAAAAGACATCTGTAGCTAGCTGGTGCTGTGCATCAGTAAAGATACTAAAGTCAAAAAAGCTAACCTACTAGGGCTAAAAGAGGTTGTAAGCTTAATATTCAAAGAATTGTGGTTGAGGACATCAACAAACCAAAAGAACTCATCTGGAGAACACTCCCAAAACATAAGCACACTGTCGATCTACTTCAACTACAGCAGCACATGTAGGTAAAATGTGCATACAAATCAGAAAAAAACTACTTTTCTCTCCCACCTATCCAAAAATGAATTGGCATACGATGGGGCACAAGTAGCCTCCATCACTGTGCCACGTTGTGGTAAAAATAATTCATGGGAGAGAACAGACTGCAAAAGTTTCAAAATAAAACTAAGCAGGTCTGCATCCAGATCATAGAAAGGAAATACTGTACAACCAACATGCGATGAGTGTGTTGAATGCTAGTATAAGGCAATTCTGCTTCGCAAGTCACCAAAATTACACTATTAGCCATACTCATGCCATTGAGCCTGAGCAGAACATCAATAGTATCAAAAACATATGAGGGATAACTAGTGGTCAGAGGGTTTAAAAATGAACGCTATAACGACAAATGGACACATTTTGTCTACTAATGTCTTAAATAACGGAGCTACCCAGCAGCTTTGACAAACGTTTGTGCTTTTCGGTAATACATTTATACATGGCTTAACATGGCTTAACATGGCTTAACATTGACTTCTAAATTGACTATGTCCACCATAACTATAAACATAACTACAAGTTTGGGTAAAGTCCTGTTAAGTTGCCTAATGTACTTTGTAGAAAAGAGAAGTCCTCCAGCGCATAGACTCAGTTCAACGTCCCAAACAAGTATATGTGGGAAGCGACAGACAAAACACACAAAACAAAATACAAAAAAAAAGTATCAGTAAATATAGAACTATGGGCCTCATGCAGTAAGCGTCGATTAAGTGAAATCGGCAAGCTTACCGATTAGTCATGTTAATGGCGATTTTTCCTCTCCGTATGCAGTAAGTGCCGAATACATTCAAAATCAACCCGAAAACAAATCCGCCCACTCTCACGATGATTAGCCGATCACACACAGGTGTATCGGCGTGCGTGGCGGGGTGCTGATAGGTTGCCCAATCACAAATCTTGCTGAATCAGGCGAAACAAGCATGTATTGGATTGCGCGCCATATTTAAAGGCAACGTGTACTGCTAATCATTCTCTGTGTTGTTGGGAGTGAGAGAGAGAGAGACGCACAGAGCTGGCTGATTGAACATTTGCATATTGACGGAGAGACTTGTTGTGTATTGGGTGAGCTTTGTCCATTGTTGTTTTGTTTACATCTTTGTCTTGTTTTATATGTGGAAGTGTTTCGTGTGATTGGCTGTACATTTCTTGTCTGTTTTTTGTGAGTGCTGGAAGTATGCCCGCAAAGCGTGGGAAGAGTGATGCTGGTGGGAGTGGGAGTGCTACTCGTGCGAGTACGCGTCGGAGTGAACGTACTGTTCAGGGGAGTGATGTTGCTGGTGCACCGAGTGGTGTTGCTGGGAGTGGGAGTGCTGTTGCTGGGAGTGGGAGTGTTGTTGCTGGGAGTGGGAGTGCTGTTGCTGGGAGTGGGAGTGCTGTTGCTGTGAGTGGGAGTGCTGTTGCTGTGAGTGGGAGTGTTGTTGCTGGGAGTGGGAGTGCTGTTGCTGGGAGTGGGAGTGCTGGTGCTAGGAGTGGGAGTGCTGGTGCTAGGAGTGGGAGTGCTGGTGCTGTGAGTGCTGCTGGTGGCGCAGTTGCTGATGGGGTGGATGGTGGTGGCGTGCTTGCTGGTGGGCAGCTTTTGGAGTCTCTTCCATTGGAAGAAGGAGAGTCCAGTCAGCACCAGCCAAGCTCTGACCCTAAACCTGCTCGGAAGAAACGTGTGGAGAAGCCACGTAATCCTCGCTTCAATGACCAGGAAAATACAGCTCTTGTCACTGGCATTCTGGAGCACTATGACAGTATATATGGACATTTACTAGGTAAGTGTACCTTTACATTTATTATTCAAATACATGTGATCCTAGGTCATCTGAGTTTTGTTCATATGCAAATATGGGTTCAGAATATCTTTCTATGTTAATTAGTCTGGAAACACAGCTTTTTATCATGCCTTACAAGGACAACTAATCACAGGCGGTCAATTTGCCATAACTGCATACAATATGAATGCAACCTTGCTTACATGTATAGGTTTAGTAGTGAATGCTCATGTGCTTCACATATTACACCTAAAACAGCATGTTTGCTATCTCTTGGAACAGCTAGCAGTGTAGGAAACTGGTGCTTCTATTATTATTAATTTACCTCATATATTTTATATGTTTTTCAAGGGCGGACAAGTTCAGCAAGCAGAAAAGAAATGTGGGACACAATAGTCATTGGTGTCAATGCGTGTGGGAATCATGTGAGGGACAAGCGGAATTGTCACAAGAGATTTGATGATATTAGGTCCAAATTGAAAAAGAAAATACAACACCAACGCGTGCATGCTACTGGCACTGGAGGTGGGCCGACACCACAACGTCTCATATTAAGTCCATTGGAGGAGCTGCTTCGGGCAAAATTACTTCCCGTCGTCGTGGAAGGCTTACCTGGTGACCGTGATATAGGAATTTATCCCTCACAATTTCCACCAGGTGAGAAATATTAATGTACTAGGCGTGTCGTTGCTTACAGTTATTTTGCATATTTACACTGCTTTTTATACTGTCTTCACAATATAAGCATACCTGCATCTATATATGTATATGTCTGATTCTGTATATATATATATCTCAAAATAGACATATATGTTGTAGTCCTACTAAAAGCACTAACTAATATAGCACGTGCCATTGTGTGCTCATTTACATGTGAATTCCCAAAATGCATTGCTGCAGTGGAAGCAATTGATGGTGGCCGAAGATGGGGAACAACAGGGTAGTACACATGTGTAACACATGTTAATGAGAAATTATTACTAGCTACAGGTATAGAACATAAATATGTATAATATTATTGTGTATTTTATTTATTTTACTCCGACAAACATGACATTACTGCCTATTTTAAGCATGCATCAAATATATTGCATGCAACGGCCTACAAACATCACTTGCACTAACACATCTATAGTTGTTTATGAAAAGGTCCATTTTTGCTTTAAGTCATATACAGACAGCATAATGAGGCACACGTATCATATGTTATGTCATTGTTTTCATAACTTAAAAACTGCACACGACTATTTAGCTCATCTACCATTGTGTTAAAGCAGCTGCAATTAATATCTCATCACAGCATACACTTCAACAGAGGGGGTGGGGTTCAGCACACACACTAATTACAGCCTCATTTTAGGGTCAACTTAGTTCACACCATTTTCACCTGTTTCAAGTAATTGAAAGGTGTGGCTGATTAGGCTTTTTGGGGAAGGGAATACCGTTCTTACAACCTGACTAGCACAACTGAAGTTAATCACACTCATTTGAAAGCTTCACTTTAGCTACTAAATGCCCCAACAACTCATTACTTATCAAAGCGTACGTCACACATTAGTTCACTCATATCTATAGTTGAACTACTACTATCAACGACACATTATCACACACTGCATGTGTTGTCTTGTTTAGTCACAGCCACATTCATGTGTGCCACATCTTATATTAATGTACCACACATATCCTCTACCAAAAACAACACTTTTTGCAATATGACCACCTTCATGATAACCATTGTGAATGGTCATCTCATGATAGTTATGTACATTATGATACTGATATCACTACACAACATATGATTTTTATGTACAAATTGTATCTATTTATCCTCACGCATTACTGCAGGAACATAGTATGTTTTATGTTAGGGAACTCAAAAGTTCTAAGTACACAGGCATGTACATTGTTATTACAACTATTTATGTTCACTTTCACACACACATTTTGGGTTAAGGAAATGATGCTGTTAGGTACTCATAAATACAGAACATACAAT